>NC_040900.2:12114331-12364331 GCF_900634795.4 Betta splendens | reverse complement strand
CACACACACACAGGCACACACACACACACACACACACAGGCACAGGCACGCACGCACACACACACACGTGTCCTCACTGAGCCGGGCTTTACTGCAGGATGTAGATAGAGTGCTCCTAATGCAGAGACGGCACAAGCTGCCATTTAATGGAATGAATGTGATGTGAAATCATCTCTGAAGATGCGTCTGCAGCCACAGGCCAAAGGTTCAGAACAATGCAGTGACGCCTCCACGTTCATGTTTTAGTAGCGACAGCAGTAGCACACCGTGGAGCGGGTCCGAACCAAATCTCACTGCCTCCTTCAGGAACCATTGTAAAATATATAACATGATCATTCTAGTTTTGCTAATTTAGGGCTGCAAACAGCTGCAGTACTGTATATCCAGCTGTTGTAGCCCATGAACGACTGTCCTGCCAAAATGTCCAGTGGCGAACATCCTGAGCCCCTATTGGCTGCAGGTGTTCAGGGAGCAGCCAATGCAATGAGAGGATGGAACACACTCTCCTCAAACTGCACCTGTTCAGCATACAGTATGATGCATCATAACGTCTCCTTCCTGAGTGATATGATGGTTAGTGTTTATATTTTAATAAACTTAGTCAAACTCTGACACCAGGGTCTCCTTGAATAGGACACTTCACACGTGGGGCAAATGCAGAGGTTTCCCCACTGTGGGACGAATAGGGGAATTAATTATCAGGTATTTATTTATTATTATAGAAGCAGTGTCTGACATCCAGCAAGCTGACATCACAAGCTCCTAAAGCCATGACATCGCCATCATCTGTTCCAGCTTGACATACTCATCTTAGTATCAGACCACCTCCACACAGGGAGGTAGTTTCAACTGTCAATCAACAGGCAGAAAAGCTGCTCCTCTCAGGTGAGGCCTCAGTAGCTCCACACACGTAAAGCGCCACAACTAGAGACTTAACTTCATACTCACCTCTTACCTTCAAACTAGTCTAGCAGACAGTCCCTCACTGAGGAACATCTGGAAAAACAGTGTCAGTTTGCTGATGATGGTAATTTTTTCTTTTTATTATTATTTTAAAGATGATTTTAGTGCTTGTAGCTTGTGCTTCACAAATTCGCAGCACATGACTGGAGAACACGTCCTGACACTCACACGAGTGGAACTAATCAGAATTCACCTGAGCAGTGTCCTGTGAAAACACCATTACACTGGCCTGGACTTCCAACACGCAGACTTTCTTGCTTTTGGACATTTTTGCAATTAAGCACTTTGGCTGGATGAAGCGCGCAGAGAGGGCCGATTATGAGCGGTCTGGCTGCTGAATGTGTCTGTGAGATTGCTGCTGCAGGGGAAATTAGCAGACAACCAAACAAGTTAAAGTCATCTGTTTAATCTGCTCCATCCAAGGTCAGGAAGCTGCTTCACACGACACACGGCCTCTGACCTGCAGGTGAAGGTCTTCTGGCCACTCGAGCACTGGCGTGTGGTGATACAGCTCTGCTGGACCGTTATCCGTCAGCTCCACCTGCCTCCTGAAGGGAGAAACCCAATTTGGCCTCAGGCACATCTGGGCTGCTACACTTTAGATCAACTACAACCTTATCCTGGCGAGACTTCCCATCAGGTTCATGCATAACTACAGTATGAATCCATCACCGATGCTGTACTTGCTCCTTGAAGGAAGGAAGTCATCTCCTTTTCTCTCCCCAACCACTTAATGTTGTCACGTTATTTATTTTAAGCACCATTTTACATTTTCATTGCTGATATACATATATGTTCCAAGATTTGATGACTGTTCTTCAAATATTACACAGGAGCATCTTAAATATGAAATCCCACTTTCTATTTTTCATTTTTTCTTCACACTTCACACAAAGGTCAGCTGCAGCAAAACCTTAGGCTTCACATGCCTTTAGTCTGTGGTGCTGAAGGCTTTTCATTGCAAAGTCTCTAACTCCTTGTTAGTGATCAATTCCTCTGTACCAACACAAACATCAGTCAGATCATACAGCAAAACCACTGTTCAGTGTCTGGACCGGGAACCACAACTGGACTTCATCAGGAACAAATGGAATTATGGTAATGAAGACTAAAAACGTCCCCAAAGCGGCTGATACAAAACCTCTTGAGTAAAGACTCTCCTCAGGCTTTTGGCTGCCAGTCGCCCTGGTCCACTGATCCGTAGAGTGATGGAGATAAACCATCCATCAATTAACATATCAGGACTACAGGAAGTATCCTTCATGAAGAACAGGCAATCGATAACTCAACATAAACGCTTATGACAATGATGTTTGTTTAAACACAACTGCTCCTCTGACTTAAAGCCAGAGAAGCAGGTTCTGATGGGAACACAATGTGAACAGGACAAACATTGTGCTGACGCCACCTGGAGGAGCCTTCCAGCAAATAAGAAAAAAAAAATAAGTTTTAATGCCGGCTTTTATGTTGGAATAGAACAGGGGTGTCGAACTCAAACCAGTCCCTTGCTGGTTGAGCTGGAGTTGGAAAACCAGCAGGGACACCACCTCTGGAGTAGAACAAAGAGGAGAAGATGGTTCCTCGCAGGTTTTCACAATGTGGATGACCTTGTGCAGATTTGCTGTACTTAGCGCCGTCGTCCCTTCGTGACAGAACCGTAACCAAGCAACATGCGTCAGCATTTAGAGCCGTTTCCACATACGTCAGGAATAAGACTGGTGACTGACATTCAGAGCAACACACCACAGGTTCTGGCTTCAGGTGATGTTTTAAAGTGGTGAAACTAAGTCCTTAAAGCAAAGCCTGGACGGAAAATCTATTAAGATGTCGGAAGGATGGAAAAGAATTAAAGCCAGGCTCCAAACGGACCAGAGTCACATTCAGTAACAGTAGCCAAGTTAATCCCATAGTTTCATATGTTGGAGCTGTAGGGAAACAACAACTTCCCAGAAAAAGGGAGAAAAGAATCATTCCACACGTCAATAAGATCAAGTCGACTATTGGAATGAATGTACAGCATTGAGCAACGATACAGTACCTGATCCATTATTGTATAATAAATAGAAAAATAAAGCTACTTCCTGCTCTAGGAAGTAGAGTCTAGGTTCAAATACTGACACTGAGGCCTGTAGGTGGTCGAGTGTGTGTGAATATAATCATCCTAAAATAAGAATATTATTTCTGACATGAAAAGTTAAATATTGTACACGTGAATAGAATTTTGTAAGAGAAATCAAATGTGGCTTAATGTTGAATGGCAGTGAAACCAAACTACATACAGACATTCTGATATTTTGAGGTGACAGCGGCTGCATTGACGCCCACAGAGCTGATCCTGTCACTGCAGGAGCCTCAGCAGAGCCGTGAGCCAGAGACCCAGGGTGGAGCTCTTCACCCACAGCAGCAGTTCGTACACACTGAGCCTGCACAGGCTCAGAGACTCGTCCAGTGTGATCTGCAGACGCCGCCTCCTGGACCGCGCTTTGCTCCTCTTGTGCCTGTGAACCAGACGAATGAAGACGTAATTAAGATGGTATGAAAACTATATACAAAGATAAAAGCCAGACATCAACAACAAAGCTAGCCACTAGCCAAGTGTAAAAGCTTCACATCATAAAGTGTTTCTAGACTCTCTATGAAGAGCTGCAGAATATGGATTATGTCAAAACTCAATGGAACATTCATTCCTTCTTTCTTACTTCCTCTCCACCAGGGGGCTGAACGAGGAGGGGACCGGCCCCTTTATTTATTTAGTGTAACATACAACCTGAGCTGGGCTCCGTCCGCCGACCAACAGCTCGCTCATCTTTACTCAGCTGTGCCCTCAGACATACAGGCTGCGTAGGAGCTACACCAACAACACAAAGTAATCATGGATACAGAGCATCATTGACTTCTCATCTATTAGGAGACTATTAGCGTCTAAAGACTGAGCTTCGATAGCTCTCCTAGTTGTGGTACATGTCGACTCCTACTCCGTGTCATTAATGCTGTAATGCTTCTGTAGCTCTATGTCACAGGCACAGATTAAGCCTGAAAATGTAGACAAACCGTACTGTACTTGGTTTAAAATGATATAATGTTTCTACTTAAACACTAACTGTATGTTTCCTGCTCTGGAGTTAAAAATGTTTCTGAATTTAGCTCTATGTCACCGGAGCCAACGTAAAAACTAGTGGCCAACGCAATCAGCGCCTTTAAACATAAGCTAAAGCAGCCTCACTGATTAAACCCACTTCTGTGGGAACAGGTGCACTAATCAGTGGCACGGTCCGAATCAAATGAGCTCCGGACTGGATGAACTGAGCTGAGGCAGCTAAAGAGCTGCTCAAGGCAGCAGAAACCAAAGAAAAGTAGGGATTCCAGGTCAAACAGGTTCATGTCTAGTAGGATTATCCGAGTAATAACTCTAATGAACTCACAGCTGTGTCTCATCTAATGACCACTGGGGCCGGGTCACAGCCTGAGGCCTCTGGTTCCTACCTACTGAGTGAATGACGTGCACACAGCACATGGACCTGAACCAGAACTAACCTGAGGTCCAGAGTGTGGTGAAGCTGTTGGATGCCCTGATTACTGCTGGAGGCTGTGGTCTGAACAGCATTTGACACATAGGATATGTGAACCCAAACTGACCCAAAGTGAACACACACCTGGCCACGGCTCGTACGCAGCAGCGAGACACGTTGATGAAGGAGGAGGAGGAGGCTCTGGTCTGCAGAGTGGTTTCTATGCCTCTCAGCAGGTCGTTGGTTTTCAGCAGCAGCAGCATCTGACGAGGCACCCGGTTCAACAGGTCGCTGATCTGAGGCAGGTACAGAGACGCATTGGTCCGGATCTCAACATCCTGCCAAGGGAAACAGACGACAGCAGCTCTTTACTGATGATGATGATGAAGGAATGATGGAAGTCAAAGCAGCTTCTACTGGCTGCTCCAGGCTTCGTACCCTGACACGACGGCCTCCTTTGTGTCTTATGACTAGAAATTGGTCCCACAGATCTGTAGATCTATAGAATAAAAGACACCAACATAATCTGTGAAACTCTTCTATCAGTGGTTCAGAGATAAACCATTGAAGGGATTCAAACGACGATGCTGCAGTTTGCTTCAGCAGAACAAACTTCATATTCCAAAAACCAGACTGTAATGATGTCTGCTGGAGTCTTCATGTCCTGCTCTCCTTCCTGCCTCCGCCTGCACAGCTCACTAACATCACACTATTAGTCATTAGTCAAGCAGCTTACAAACACAAACTGGACCAGACTTTACAGGAGTCACTCAACACCTGTGAAATCGACAGTAAATTGGAAACATAAGAGGATAAAAGCTTTAATGTCTTACAAAGCATTGGATGAACACAAATATGATAGTTTTACTTTTAGTTCTTGACGTTTAGATCAGATTCATTTTTTATGTGACCGACTCTCATTAAAAAGTTTTATTTGTGGCATCATCTGCTGGATATCAATGGATTCTGAACATATTCTCTATTCACCAAAATGTAGAGTATGAAGCACAAGTCAAGACATAAAGCATTCAGGGACAAAACAATCTACACAGAATCTACAGGGAGGAGTTTCCAGATGACCAACATGGAGAAGAACATCTGGAGGACGTTCACTGACAGTAACACTGATTATAAATGTGCAGAACCTCTGTCCACCATTGATCCTATCTAAATACAAACTCTAGACGAACATCCAATCGGCCATTTGTTTGTAAATCCCTTAAATAAATATTAACTAGACAATATGTGACCTGTAATATTTAGATTTAGAGCCATCACAGCACAGAAGCAGAGTCACCGATGATCTCTTCTTGCCTCCTTGTCCTGTTGGATCTCAGTAGATCACAATATATTTATTGTCAACTAAAATATGATGACCTTTATTGATATTCTTCCATCTGCGGAATATTACTAAAATCAGGAGTCTCCTTTGTCAGAGTGATGCTTGTTTACCTGTGGTTGCAGAGTCTGTAGCTACCAACCTCCTCTGTGCGATCAGGGCTTTTTACCTCCTCACTTTTACCAATAAAACCTAATTAAAATATATAAATAAATGTACAAACTATTTATTGATTTTTGAATTAAAAAGCAAGCGTAGGTTAAGTTTATTATCTAGTGTGTTGCCAGGTCTTTCTTTTGTTACATTAAACCTATTTATATTTAATTTGGTGGCTTCATGGCAACAATATTTTAGTGACTATAATAATATGAAGGCAGAACTAAGGAAGAACACAGAGGTCTCATGTAAACTTTGCAGAACTGTCTGGAACACGAATCTGCTCCATAGATAAAAGCTGGACAGACTGTCTGTCAGTGATGTAACAGACGTCAAAGTCACCTTTAAGCCAGATCCACTGCTTCTCAGCTGAAGCTCTACACAGCTGGGATGAAAAGCAGAGTCACAGTGAATCAGCGGCCGACTCCTCTGCTCCCAGAGCGCCTTACTGGCATCAAACAACGTGCAGAGATATGTCCCAGTGATCGGGGGTTCGTCTAAGTGTCTGGTGCTGCAGTGACAGACAGAACAAAACAACTGTCATGCAAATGTCCCACTGTTGCTTCCTGTATGTAGAGCTGTGCCATTAAGTGCAATTAGCTCAAACCAGCTGCATAAGAAATGCACGTCACTCAGTTTTAAATCTCTCCGAGCATCATCTTCCCTCCTCACTTGTTATTGGTTTACTTAAAGAAGCAAGGACATAGCCATACAACGTAATACTCTGTCCAAATAACATGGGACCTGAAGTGTTCTGCTGAGCCCTGCTTGGGGAATAACAATTAGTAGCAATTATAGGAGGTTGGTTAGCGGCCTCCCAGCTGTCAGCAGGACACAGAGGAGGCGACGGCGCTCTCATTTGCATCTGAAAGCTTCAATAAGGACATATTGTATTGCGAGTGGTGCGATAATAGGCCGTGTAAAAGGCAGAGGGAATGCAGCCGGGAGGAGCTGGAATCTGTGCTGAGTCCTCTCTTCTCCCCAGTTTATTAAAGCAGGAGGAGGAAGAACGTCCCAATCTGCCCTCAGATCTACAACCAGTGTCATTTTACTCCAGTGTAACATGCAAGTGCAGGATATTAATGTGCTACTAGTATCAGGGCTAGTAGTAATAATAATGCACAAAAAAACAAAAGGTAATAATCAACAGCATTAAGCGATAACGACCTCAAATATGTGACAAAGAGCATTTCAGTATTTCAATGTACATGAAGCAGTTATATAGGTTTACACGAGACACTGGACCATCAGCAGCATTTGTTCTACTGTTCTTTTTAAAATACCAATATAAAAATAATGATAAGTAACTGAACTGATGTTTTAAATATTTTCACATGTGCAAGTTGAACTGAATTCACACACTCATCGTCCACCACTTTATCCCTGCAGGTACTGTATGTTGGAGTCTGTATTTTCTTGAAGGGCTCCACTGCTGTGTGGAATAATATGTTCCTCACATTCATAACTGTGCTACTGAAACATTCAGTATTTGAATCTTGCAGGTAGGAAAATAAGGCACAGTCAGTTACTGTAAAACCACATATCTGCCTTTGATGGAGAATTTATTTGTTGCCTTGACAAAACATTCTTGGCTCATCAAATCTCCACCTTGTTGTATTTTGGAATAATTACTTAGTTTTTACTGTTTAAAGGAGAAACATTAATTAAAAATAAACATTCCTGAAAGTGGAAAAAAAAGGCAGCTAAAAGCCAATTTTAAAGCACTCCAACTTTACCGGGTGCACGTGACTGCATTAACACTAATGGAATGCATCATCGCTCGTTAGAAGCAGGGCTTCAAATTATTCACGCAGAGGAGACGGAACAAAGGAGAAGAGTGGGAGCAGCGGCACGTGTGACAAGACAAACCTGCAGCCGGAGAGGTTTCGCACAATCAACAAGCGCCGTACTAGATGGAAGTCCACTTAACAGCGAGTGTCTAGATGGAAGCCACAGTCAGAATGTTCCTGAGGGTTACTCTGGCAGAACAGGTCCAGAAATCTTAATGAGGCATGACGATGCCTTTATCAGAGAGCTTCTATCGCAGATGTGTTGCTCTCACTCATGGTACCAGCACTAATGTTACAGTCACACAAAGGAAAGCCTCTAAATGAAACCCATAAAGCTGCAATAATGACTAATGACTCATCAACTCATCTCCATAATTAAAACAGCTATTTCCTTACAGACGTGTGTTGACAAACATATACTGCAAAAATAGCCTTTTAATGAGCTAGAGGAGCGGGTGAGGACAGGAGGGTGTGTTCTACACACTCACAATGCTATGCAGACTTGAGGAAAGCTCAAATGTCCAGTTCAGAAAACACCGTGACGGTGCTGAATGTGCAGTTTGCACATGACACGCGCACAGATTTTACTACAGCATGTTCCATCCTGGAGCATGAAGCGCTCACAGGACTTGGGCTCTGGGCCTCACACGCAGTGACGTCAACGTGGCGATTATGAAATAGCACACTGACTGTTTATCCTCATTTAGCAGCTCATGGAGGATTTAGCAAGCAAATGTTTGACGTAAAGCTTTTAGGGCAATGCCAACTAACGGTAGACGCCATGAAGATGCAGTGAACTGTATCTGAATGAGACACCATCTATTATGAGCCTTATTATTACTCCTGTGTCTAATAAATGTGGTCATTTAGGGAATGTTGACACATACATCATGCTTATTATTACTCCTGCATATCTATAATAAATCCCTTCCATGTATTTGTTTGGCCACTGACCCACTGAGCCTGGTACTGGGCTATCTGAGTGGGTGGGATGCTGTGGCACCTCTGCCAACTTCAAAGTGTTGCATAAGGAGGTATAAATACGCTCCTGAGGACAGATGGCACCGCGGGACCCCTGTGAACAAGGCTACGCACGCTCAGTCTAAGCTGCTACTGTGGGTTGGAGCACTTAACAGGTAATGTCACTCCACTAAGCAGCTGATGCTGCCTGTCATCGCGCCGTGGCACTGAGTGATGTGCGACCAAGCTCTCCCCTTGTTTAGTCCACGTTTGCTTTCAGGTCTTTACTACTATTTCATCTTATGTTTGTTTAACTAGTCTAACCTCTTCTTATACTGCTGTATGCATTCCCTTCAACTAGACGTACAAGTACAGTCACTGTAATGTCCTGAAATAAGCAATAAGTGATTAATCAACATAAGCCTATGAGTCTAAATGTCAGATTCATTTTCACACGCTTTTAATGCTTAAACGCTTTTGTTTATTCGCGTCCTTTTGTGCCACGTTTGCTTCTGGAGGCTCGTTGCGTGCGATCGTACCTCAGAGGCTGTGACAGGAACCGAGCTGATGCCGGCGTTGACGCTGGTCCAGGAGCGAGCAGTCAGCACGCAGGCGAACAGTGGGAACAGGTCTCCCGCTCCCAGTCGGCGGCTGTAGCGCTCCACCCCCGACATGTCGCCGTTGATCAGAGACTGCCACAGTCGACAGTAGTTCAGCCGGAAGTCGGGCTCCAGGACCTGCAGAGGTGGACGGACATGCCTGATCAGGGTTGTGTCCAATGCAGCGCAGCTCCTCATGTCAAAGAACGGAGTCAGATCAGACCTACAGAACAAAAGTGATTGAACTTGGCCACAAAATCAATATCATTCCCAAGCTAAAACAAAGTAAACAAAGACCACGCTGGAGCTTTTAACCTGATCAAAATTATGCTGTATGCTGCTGTCCACAGCAACATGACCAGAATCAGGCCGCCTCCTTGTGTCTACAGTGCGTTCACTTAATGGATTATAGTAATAAAAGCTTTCCTGCGTTGTTACACAAATTTGGAATAAAAACTGTGATATTTCCATGATGATTAAAAGCATTTCCTGTTTTTCCTGTTTCTGTGTCTTTGTATTCAGCCAACACCTCCTCGCCTCCTCTGCCTTTCTACAGCCCTGTGGACACACATGCAGCATGTGTTTTATCAGTAATGACACTGGAAATGACTGAGTGTGTGTCTGTGACAGGGAAAGAGCGATGGGAGGATAAGTCGTCATACTGCGGCTGGAATCAGGCGCCATTAAGGACGGATGAGGAGTGTGCGTGTGTGTCAAACATGATGGAGATATTTACTGTTTAACTCTCGGGTCCAGACAATAAACAAGGCAGGTCTGACCTGTGGGTGCTCGGAGGAGCAAGTGTGTTAACAATCAGCCTGCTGGGACCAGTGCACGTATTCCAGGCTTCCAAGAACAACATCAAATGAGTTGTTTATCAAAAAGCTTTTATCCTGCTACAGCTCTAATAAAAGCGTGAGTGTGTGTAGCGTCCACATGCATCTACACGGTCTTATTTCTGCTCTATCTATTCACTCAAGGCCTCAGCAGCATGAAAAATGGATTTCAATAATAGAAGAAATGCTGTTTTCCTCGTGTCGAGGCAGAGCAGAGATGTCCCACCTGATAGAGGCCGTGGTCGAGCAGGACGATCTCCGTCTGCTTGGTCTGGGGGCACTTGTGCACCAGCACGTTGCCCGGGTGCGGGTCACAGTGAACAAAGCCATGGACGAAGATCATCTCGCTGTAGAGCTTCCCCAGGTTCTCTGAGATCTAGTAAACAGAGCATCCACTGTAAAGGTAAGAGTCTGGGTCTCATGATGCTAAACACTGTGACTGTGACTCAAAGGCTCGGAACAATCCTTTGTGTTTCACTCTGCCCAAATCAGTCAGTGCAAATAGGTGCTGCTGCTTCTACAAAAAATACTATGGACTCACTTTTCATAATGAGGATGTCATGTGTGCACTGCTATGACTCACTGATGTGTTTAAACAGATTTTAGACAAAGCTATGACTCACACAAAGAGCTAAATAAGGTTCTGCAAATACAGATGCACTTTGTTGGGTTAGACACGCTGATGATGTAACACACACATCAGTGTGTCACTACCATGACAGCTACGTTCTGATTGTCCCTCAGCTCCGCTTGTAGACGAGTCTCAGTCAGAGGCACCAGCAGACATCACCAAGGAAACCAGCTCAGAGTCCCGACAGAGTAAACTGTTCACCATTTTACCTAATACAGGAAGTGGCCTGTTTGGCTCTGCTCCTTCTAATCGTGTCTGCCTGTGTGTGTCACAGCCTCTCGCCTCCCGTGACCCTAAGGATGACGTGGTTCAGATGAGTCATGTGTCCTGCTGAGCTTCAATCCTGCAGCCAATGTTTATTTTCTGTTTGTTTCCCAACTCAAGCCCAAGCTTTACTTCATGTGGAAGCTGAGTGGCCTCCAGGTGTTTCCCTTCTCGTCTATTCTAGAGGACTGGCTCCCCCGCCTGTGGCTTCTATTCATACATGCCCTACAGCCCTGATCCATTTCAATTAGAGCTTATATCTGAACCCAGTGCATGGACTTGTGTGAGTTTAACAGTAAATCACTAAGCTATTATGCTTTCAAATCAGTTTCTTCTGGTTTGTTGAGGGGTTTAAACCACTTAAAGCTCCTCATCCTGAACACAATCACTGTGGAGCAAGTCAGAGTTTGACCCGTCATGACCAAAGTCAAATCAGGATATCTGAATAAAACTCTGTTGCTGCTGTCAGTTCCACCGAGCTCCTCTCAGTTTGGACTTTAACATCTGTAACAGTTGAACAAAAGAAGGAACCACAGAACAGAGACCAGTGGGACCAGTTAGTGTGTGCCGATGGAGAGCGTCTCTGTGTGGACAGTGGGACTGACAGCCTGACTGCTGCTGTTACATGTGACATCAGCACATATTCAATGTTCATTTTAGTCTTCAGCTGCCAAACTACAAAGGCAAAGTGGTTCTGCTACATTAACCAAGACAATGAAAGGATTTCAACCAGTATGAGTAAGCAGCCTGTGTGCTCTGCCTCAGTGTTTTATGATTACACTTCATTCATTTCAGTCACATCTAAAATCCCACCAATGTGGGAGTGAAGCTAAATAAAACGCAGCAAAGCACTGAGGTGCCGACTTCAGAGAAAAGTCTATTTGGGGCCTCATTCATCTTCTGATTCCAGCCACTGCCACCTAATAATTCTATCTGCTCCAACTGCGTGTGTGTTATTATGTACTTTATCTAACTCACCAGTTGTCAGAATATTCAAACTCTCATATTTACTAAAGTGTCCTTGTGCTGTCCTTCATGTGTTCATGCACATGGAAAGACTACAGGACAAGAGATGTCACTCATCCTGCTCATATCTAACGGGATCAACTTTATATTAAGTAGCTTATGAACCAAACAAACCATCTCTCATCCTCTATACATGCATGTGAGTGACAATTTGTGCGCACCTTGTTGACATTGATGCTGTGTTTCTCCATGTAGTCCCTGTCGTTGACCTGCCCCCCTTCAGCAAACTCCATGGTGAGGATCCTCTTAGTGGACAGATCCCAATGGATCTTAGGAATCTGCACAGAAGCACAGTGATAGACCGCTGTGGGCAATGGAGCCTTTGAGTAAATATAGAATGTGGTTTATTTAAAAAAAAAAGACTTTTAGAGCATGTAAAAGCTTCCACAAATTCAGCTCATGCTGATGAATGGGGTGGATCTCAGGTTATCTGTAAATGACTTCCAGTATAATAAATGACATGATAAATATGAACGTTCATGTATGAATACAAATGTGTTGTTATACTGGAGGCTCACACACAGTACGGTCTTTGATGTAAAGTTTTATGTCTCATCATATCCCACCCTGACAAAAAACCCACAGAACCAGAAAAAGTTTAAACATCAAAGAGAGAACTAGGGCACGTCTAATTCAAATTCACATGCGCTCATATAAGTTCTCAAACAGACATATTAAGCAGAAGGACACCAGGAAATTAAATTATAATAGACATGAAGCCCAAGTCTGTCTAGTAAAAAAATATGATTTGCAGCGTTCTGCTAATCCTCTTGTGATTCAGGAAGAGCCAAAAGGCTCAAACTGTCCCGAGCAGCGGAGCAGTCTGACCTCTATTAACTGCGCTGCTTATCACTTTAAATTGAAAAGAGTAAGTCGAACTGTGAGCAGCTGTTTACTCATCGGTGGCGGCACATTCAACAGGATCCACCGGCGAGTACCTTCAGGAAGGGGAAGTGTCCCAGCATGGCGGCCACGCGCTCGGCGTTGCGCCCTTCGTTGAGGAAGTCCAGCTCCAGTGGCATGTTCTTCTTGGCCTCCTCCACCAGCCACACGAAGGAGAAGTCAGGGAAGAGCCAATGGACTGCTCGTACCAGCACCTTCAGAGGAGCGGCAGGGCTCAGATCAGCGGGTAACCAGACACACGCGGCCAGTCGGAAACAAACTCACCTCCATCACCATTATGTCCCTGGAGCTCTGCCTCTGGACCTTGGGGTGCTGGACCTTAACGGCCACGGTCCGCCCGTCATGCAGCACTGCCCTGTGGACCTGCGCTAAAGAGGCCGCACCTTGAGGACGTTCCTCAAATGAGGCGAATAACTCTGACACCTGCACGAGAGAAGGATGGGAGGGAAAAGGAGAGAAGGGAACGATGTGAGGAGTGTAGTCAATGACATGATCAGCTCTGCTTACAAGCGATTATCAGACAAAGACTAAACAGAAAGCCAGAGACGTGAATGAACTGGTTTCAAGTTCCCTAGTGTTTACACATTCAGTCTCTGAGTGTTTGCACTGCTTTCAGTTTTACTGAATAATAATCCTACTTTGTTTGGTTTTGTGTAGCACTCTTCTTCAACATGTGCTTATCTTGTTTTTGTTGTTGTTGTGCTTTCCTTGAAGCATCTGTTCTGCTTCGGCCTTTTTTGGTCCACCAGTCAAACCTTAACACTGTTGTAACCTTCAGATGTAAACATCTTTATCACAACACCGTACACTTAGCGCTCACACTCTGTGTGGGTTTGAAGGTCACAGAGGCCCGAGGGGCCTGGAGTCATTAGCGCGACCTCACTGTTGTGTTGGAACCTCCACAGCCGGAGGCTAAACAAGAACAGGCATCATGCGTCAGGACACTGCCTCTACCTGGTCCGCACATCGTAGTCAGGGAGTATGATTTGTTTTACATCTGCCTTTCACAACTACAGTAACACTCAACCTAACTTCACTCTGAGAACAGGAATCCAACCGGTTCACTGGGCCTGCATCTGTTGGCTTTAATAGTCAGTTTATTCCAGACATTATTAAACAAACGTGATAATACTAAGAAGCTTTTCATTTTATAGGAAATGGAATTCTACCATAAGGTTTAAGGCCTATATTCTGTTTCCATCCACTCTTATTCTGAAGGTCTCACATCCTGTTTTATTGACGCCTCATTCTGCAGCTTGATTCGTCCGTGTTGAGTTATTCACATCCTGACCCTGTGTTTTTGTTTGTTGCACTCTGAATCTGTCAGGACAGGAGGATGATCCACAGTGATGACCTGCCTCCCTCCACATGACTTTGTGTAATAATCCTGACGATCTGCTTCCTGCTTCCTGATTCTGCTCTACTGTTAATTGAAGCTTTTAATATGTTTCATACCACACATACTGACAGTCTGACACTCACAGGTTTTCTATTTTTAATCTGGGTCTGTAATTTAGAGTTTTGCTCATATTCATACTTCATTTTATACAGTGGGGCTTATTCCCCTGTTGTTTGTACCTAGTGAAACATAAAAAGAGGGTAATTTGAACATGAGGTTGGTCCATGTCGAGGCAGAACATGAGCTGTGTGGAAGATGCCATCGGATGATAAATTATGCAGGCAGCACAGGACCCTGTGTGAGAACAGCTGAGTTATTCATTATGCAAATATGCTAAATGGAATCAAATTGTGTAGAACTGCCAAAGCATCCAATGGGATCTGACATGCAGAGAGCACTTTCATGGGTTAAGGGAACATGTCATTTCTCAGATGGGCCTGTCAACATAAGCAGCAGTGAGCATCTAGAAAATCCCAGTAATTTAAAAGATTAAAAGCTGGTTATTATTAGATAACATGAAAGTTTAGCATTGAGGGTCAACGCTCACTGTTTGCAGATCCACTTACGCTTGGGTCCTGTAGGACTCACTAAACATGGTAATCTATTCATGTGAGCCCCCGCTCCCAAAGGGACGACCCACAGTGAAACACGGCGCCTAAAATGAGTTATGGCACAAATAAAACGGCCCCTCAGGCCTCACAGTTGGTGTCAGGATGGCAAAGTGGGCCTTTTACCTGCTGGCAGCGGGCCAGAGCTGCAGCTGGATGAAGGCGTGTGAATCACATCCCCAATTCTAGCATCACGCTATATAGAACAGCCATTGCTTTGCTTTTGTTAAACCAAACACTGTCTTATGGGCCAATTTGGCAGTTTGCCTATAAAGTAAGTACAATTTTGGCAAAATGAACTTTGATATTTGACAAAGTTTGTTAGATTAATATAATAATTTAGATAATTTAGGAAGGGATGATTTATTTTCATAGCTAGACACTGCAGCGTTCAAATGGCTGAACAGAAATGGTTAATTTGTGTAGTGTTTCTACAGCCCAGCTTGAAACACACGTCAGAGAATCTATCCCAGATTGTCCACAGATGCTGCCACACTGGTGCCACACTCTCTGGGAAACAGTCCAGCCACCTATGCACTCGGCTAAATGCAGGATTCGACCTGGAGGCAGATTCTGTTTGGTCCAACGGCATATTGCACGCTGGCCTTTCTGCCGGGAGGGAACGGCAGCCGGCCTCGAGGCCGGCCTCTCCAGCTTCACACGCGGCGGTAATGCATACGCCACCGCGCACGGCGGTGGGCGCTCCAGCAGCCCCTCTGCCCCTCTCTCCAGCCCTAACGCAGCCACGTGTCGTCAAACACCACGAGTCGGGCTCTTCCTGTGATGACACTGATTAGCTCCCTGGTACCACTCATCAGCCTCACTTCTTCTCCAGCCACTCCAGGGAGGAAGGGCTCATTCACTCTGCCTCTCTTTTTGTTGACAAAGGAGCTGCTCTATCTGACAAAAGGCTCCAGCAATAAGTCAAACTGACGCACACGTAATAATATAAAACATGAGTGTTCTCTGTAGTAGCTTTAAATAACAGTCATCTTATATCTCACTGTGTAAAGCACTCATTAGACTTTAAAACATATAAAGTGTAAATAGGTTTGCAATGAAATGTTTTATTTGACTCTTCAAGTTTTAAGATGGGAATGAAACCAAGTCAGAGCTCTGTCAGTGCGTCCTCTTGTTTTGGACCATTTATATCTTGGTTCATTCTTTGGTTCCAGGCTCAGACATTTTCCTTTACAATGTCCACAAACTCCTAGTCCTCTGTGCTGCTCTATACTGAGGTGCCACCTGTTTTTCTGTGACTCGGTGGAAGTATTAACATGAGCTGCATCAAACATTCAGAAAAAAAGATACTAGTGAACAGAACAGCTGAGCTTTCAGTCTCAAAGATAAAATTTCAGGTCACTACTGAGACAGTGACTTTGACAACAGGCCTGTATTTTATTTGTTGAACTAAAAAAGAACAATACACATGAATTATTGTGAGTAGTGTAAAAAGATACAAATAGTTAACAAATAGTTTCTCTACTAGAAAACTCTTGCCAGTGTTGGACAGGAAGCTGTTAAGAGACTGGGACCTGGTTCTGGAGCTGGACTGTTAAGAGGACGTGTTCAGAGAAGAGACCATGTGCTTTTGTCTGTTCCTCATGAATACTTTGGCGTTCTGGTGTTTTTGTGGTTTGCTGTGTTGGTGTAGTGTCATGGAATGCATCACATTTGACCTTAGACGTTTCTGTTCATTTAAGATCCAAGAAGCGTATAAAGGTGCATGAACTCTGCCACAGGACCGTTACCTCCTTGCCCAGGTCTTCCCTGATGACCTGCTGGATCTCCTCCATGCTGCTCTGTGGAGCCCGGCTGTGGAGCACCTTCAGCGTGGACGTATACTCCTCAGGAAGCAGGTAGTCCAGGGCACCGAGGTGCTGACCCACCTTGATGAACGTACCTCGGTTGGCACAGCATAAATCACGAAGACGCTCTGCAGATCGACGATGCACCTGGAGACCAAAAGAGTGAAGTGTCAGGGACTGAGACGTTTCAGTGCACTTACCTGTACAGTTAAACTGGTTTTAGCTGAAGTTCTGCCTAAACAGCCACTTTATGCTATTAGGACACAGATTCTAGATCCAGCTGAACTTAGCCGTTGCCTTTTCCATATAGAACAAAGCACCATTGACCTGATTGATGAATTCCTGTAGATACTGTATGTCACCCTTTTTAGTAGGACTTAACCTGAAAACATTGCATTGTGCATTTATTGAACCCACTGGAGACAAACCCAGGACCCGCGCTGTGTTTGTGCCCTGGTGGTGTCTGGCCTTTGTGTGTCTGTGGCGGTGGACCAGCTGGAAGTGATAATGCTTACGGAGCACTACTCTCCTGAGACCAGTGCAAATAAAAAGCCGTGAAATTAGCTCCCCTTAACCTCCATAACCCCACTGCGCACGCTGTGAATACAGCCCCCCCCACACACACACACACACACACACACACACACACACACACACAAACAATAGGCCGCTTGACATGAGAATCATCTGGGCCATGATGACAAAGCAATGACAGACACAAGTTGCCAGAGATTCCCAGATGAGCCATTTCTGTTGGAAGATGAACTGGGAGACATTTTTATCACTGCACTGGAGGAGCCAACCAAAAAAAAGAAACGTACTGTACAGATGTGATTTATATTCATTAGGCTTCAGGTTGAATCTCTCATTCCTGCCCAGTTTCTCCAGTGAACTATATTAACAGAACAGAATGGTTAACCTTTTACAATAAAGCATTTCATATTTTATCAATGCCACAAATGAATCTACTTTGATTGTCTACTTTGACACAACTACAAAATCACAATTTTTTCTTGTTTTAAAAATGAAACAAATAGGATTAATCTGCATCATTATTTGTCCATTGTTTGAAGTTATTTCACAGTAAGACTTTCATGTGTGGTCATCACCTTCTAGATCATCTACCAGATGATTATTATTATTTCTTAAACCATAAAAACAGTAAGATTGTTTCTAGAAACAAGGACAGACAACAGATTCAAGTTCATGATGGAAGAATCTTTTTTTCACACTTACGTTTAAAATGCTAAATAATCGATCAAGACTCTAACTGCTTTAAAACCCTCGTACAGTGTAGCTGTATGTCTATTTATTTGGTAATAGACACAGGTTTACGTATTGTTTTTAGGTTCCTCACCTGTCAACAAATCAGTGATGATAATAGAAGCCTGCGCCTTCACACAGCTGAAGTCACATTAGAGCTATTTCTGTCAGGATGTGTTTTGAAGCGGGTTCGTCGGAGCTAATCAGAATGTAAATATGGTATCAGCTTGCCCACAGCTTGTAGCCTAATCATCAGAGTCATCATCACTCCTCTATCTCCTCTCCTCCAGTAATCAGTAGGCTTTGTCCGACGGAGGCGGGCTCACAGCGTGAGGATGACATCACCATGGCAATGCTGCCTTCTCGCAGCCTGAGGGGAATGCTGCTCTGGGATAAGCTGATGCTGGCCACCACCCACTATCTCCACTCATTCAAGGTCCAATCAAATGGAGTGTTAGAGAGTTAGACACTAGGGTTCATTTGTGATAACACGCAGAGACGCAGGCGCTCACAACAAAACGCTTGTGGGTATCTCTGGCCTCATCCTCGTTCCACAGCTGGCAAGAAGGTAAAGCTGGAGGCCGGTTTGTAACGGATGCGAGAGGATAAGGGGATGTGAGGATGTGTGAGCGGAGCTCAGTGGTGGAACAGGGAAGAAAAAGGTTTGAAATGTGGTAATTAAAGTAAAAAAAATCCTGATCAGCTGTTTCTACCTGGACATATAAAAGCAGGTTTGGTGTCAGCTGCTGATAAAGGAGCCAGATGGTTATTACAGAAAGACAATGGGGATGATTTTGAATCCTTTCCAGCCTAAACACTTCTTTCTCTAAGCTCTGAATCTCCCACTGGATGTTCCAGCCATGTCACTTAAACCTGATCACTGAACATCACAGCACCGTTTTCTCCCAGACTCACACGCGGTTTATAAACAACTAACTTAAAGCAACGGCAACGACCTCCATTTTGCTTCTCTGCTAACAGAACGTTGGACTTGTGTGACCGTGTGCGTGTCGGCGCTAAAGGCTTGGTGGTTTCCTCTGGGCTCAGAAACAGCAGCAACATATTCGATAAATGTGCTTTTCATGTCTGCTCAGCAAAATGAAATCAGCTCATGCAGGTTTTATTGATCCGGTAATTTCTACGTTCTCAGTTCACAGAGAACTGGATCAGACATCACAGTGACAAGTCAGAGACCCTTAAAAGCCGTCTGTGGACATGATGCTTCATAAATCAGGTTTAAGCTAACGCTGTCTTATCTGTACAGAAGTAACCTGCATCCTGTGTCAATGAATCCATGCAGCAGGTCAGATCTCTTAGCTGCCAATGACTGAACATCATGTACATAGTGTAAAAAGCCTAGCCTTAGCATCGATATCAATATTTGCAATAATGAAGCAATGTTTAACATCTCCAGTGCATTTAGCAGCTTCTAGTCTTAAAAAGCTGCTTCTTTTTGCATGCACATGTATATAAGCAGCCAGCTCCCTGCAGTGTCGGTCAGTGGACTGCCTTCCGATGCCATTAAGCACAGATGGCAAATTGTTTTCTAGGAATCTCTGCTTCCCTCCCTTTGTGCCGTCCGATTGTCTGCGAGTGCTGCAGGGAGAAGCAGGTCCACGCAGCCAGCAGATTACACACAATGGTTAAATCAATCCCACACTGATCCTCACCGACAGGTTCAGTTCAGCTCAACCAAACACTGGCCATTTGTTTGTTTACCAGAGCTAAACTATTCACTTATTTTACGATGCTCAATCATGAGTGCTGCGATGAGTATTTGGTATTATACATGTAAGAAAGCATTAGGGATGATTAAAACACGTAGACTTACTAAACATTCCACCTTCCAGTTCATCTTCCATATTTATCTCCTGATTTTCTCCCGAGGGATCAATAAGGTTGATCTTGTGTTGTAGAAATGGCCTGAGAATTCTACAGCATGTTTCTATTGTACATTTTTAGTGCATTGGGTAAATTCTTACCTTTTTGTATATGTTGTAAACCTTTAGTTTTACCTGGTATTGTCCAGCGTGTGAGTCTGTCACTTTGGTGCAAAACAGTTGCATCATTGCATTGTTGCATGCATTGTTTATGTGACTCCGACTTTATCAAAGCAGACGTGTAATCGGCTCCTTTACTGCTGAGCTATAGCGTCTTAAAATATTCTGTGATGTGGTAAAAGAGTGACTCTTGATGTCAGTGACTTGTGTTCCTTTGTGCAAAATGTTAATTCCTCTATACAATGAAATGTTTCACAACAAAGGTCAAAGGTGATGTGCTGTGTGGACAGTGGAGTGCAGAGTTCTATACTGGGATCCCAGCTGCAGTAATTGATTTCTCCTGCCACACCAGGACTAAATTACTAGAATTAGTGGACTATGAGCAAGGCCTATTTATTATTGGGATGCCGATGATTAGCTTGTTACTCAGCTCAGTGAGGCTAATCTCGCTGCCTGTCACAGCAGAGAGGGGGAGTATGTGCACGTCTGTGCGCTCAATAGGACCCGTCTAGTATTACCAGCAGCGAAGCCTGAGGACCCAGCAAAGTCATCACAGGAAATCCTACACAAGGTATGTTTTTTTTAAACAGGCTGAGGCTCTGCTCAGACGCCTCACATGCTCCAGGTATTAAAAATGCCATTTAATGGAACACAGCGATTGAACAAGGTAGAAAGAAACCCAGTTTGTTATCTCCTACAGCCCAGTGGCGTGAGTGCTCACTGAGCCGTCTTCTTACCATCATATACAGTAACAGGGGCAGGCTGCTATAATATAACACATGATTTGCGAGGAAAAAACTCCAGAACACACTTCATTTCATGGTCCATAATTGTGCCTTGGTGCCACTTTCTGCCATGAGCCAATGGTTCAAGCTCCACAGAAACACACACCATACAGCAGCCACTGAAATTAGAATCCTGCAAACATCTGGAATATGTTGTCATCAAATAATTAATTATAAGACTTTCTGTGTTGCATCTCAGTAGCCACTGTAGGTTATATTCTACTTGCATTATTCCAGATAACGTGTACAGAGGTCATTAACTTGCAGTTTACAAAATAAAAGCACAGTTTAGGTGGATATTACTGGTCATTACTAGCATAGTCATCACATGATACTGATCAGCTGGAGTTGTTGCAGTAAAATAAGGCACCAATAAAGTCTGGCCTCACGTCAACGCTGTTTCCCTCCAGGTGACAGAACTGGTGCTGGTGTGTGTCGTTGGTGTGTGGGACTGATATACGCAGCATGAGTGAGTCAAGAAGCGGAGCCTGTAAAGAAGTTTATACTCCAACATGATGATGAAGCACTCAAGTCTCACCCTGAACCTGCTGCCACACAAAGAGGCCTGGAACGGGCTGTGTGTCACTTCAGCAGACTTAGATGAAGTATGAAAGCTTCATACGAGAAGATACTAAAAAAGTATAGCTGTTTTAATCCAGTTGAGTTACACCTTTATACAAACTCTGTAACCTACAATTGTATATAAATAAGTCAAAGCTGCCCACAGTTATTTTCAGGGCTTCACAGTTATTTATACAGCAAACAGCTCAGTCACTGAAGCTACACCTTATTGTTTAGCAGAATAAATGACCCCACTCATTAACTGAGTAACTCTTGACTTAAGGTTTTTCCTGCTTGGCTTTGTCCCTCTAGAAGATGAGCTGGCCTAGTTTTTATTATTCAAATCCTTGACAAATATAATCTGGTGATTCCACTAACCTCTGAAATTAAAAAAGGACCCAGAGGCCTTTTTTCACACATTTGGAATAATTATGGACAAACCTTTCAATTCTCAAGCCAAACGGGACTAAAACTAATTCTTTGCATGCACCATCTTCACTCCACTTGATTTCCATAATCAGCTTTTTCTAAAATATAGTATAAATACTAAGCATAATAGTCCTAATAACAATAGCAACATTCAGCCATGTGCAAACGTTTGTAAAGCTCTTTAAATTCTGTCCACTTGCTTTTATTTAAAACATAACAAACCTCATCTGAATCTTTTAGGCGTCGCAACAGCCACCAATGTTACCACAGACCATGTTTGTCAGTAGAGATGATGGTGCTGACCAAACAACCATGTCTCAAGCTTCTAGCGTGTTCCCATGTACTAACATTAACCTGAACCTCTGATCAATGCACAGTCCTCCAGGGAGCCAACCTTTGCATTACCTGCTTCTCTACCACCAACTATTCCATCTATTTCAATATGAACACCTGAATGCTCAGACCAGAAACTCCCACGTTTTGATTTAGAGAATAGAGTGACAGACAACTTGTGGTTTTAGTTTGTCAGAGTTTTAGTGCCAGATTATAGATGTGCCTCGACTTAAAAGGCTGAAAGCTAATGTGACTAATGCTAGGGTCACCTCCATTCCCACTTTGGAGGAGGGACGGTTGTTTTGGCAACTGGTGAAGTTGGTTCTGGGTTGAAACTTCCAGTCAACCATGTCACTAGATCAGCTTCAGTCTGAGTGTTTGGGGCTAGTTACAGAAAGTGGACACTAGCCAACATTATGATCTGTAAGACCTGGCACATTTAGATTCTAGTTACTAGATATTTAGTCTATCATTTTATTTTATGTCATCACAATTCAACAATATTTCAGTTGATCAATAATGCCCATAGGCTGAAGATGCTGGCTGCTCTGACATGATGGGGTCAGATCTCAAGAACTCTGTCAGCTGCTCTTTGACACTGCCCCGAATAGCCAAGAGACAAGAGATGGAGAAATTACGTATTTGTGCTCAGCTTGTCAACAGTGATCTAACTACAGCAGGCAGCTGGGAAGCAAATGTTAAATGTTCCCTCCTCTCCATATCCCTCAAGGATTCTCCTGCCTCAGACTTGTTTGGCTGATAAGCTGCTGCCTTGAGCTCATCAAGGTCAACAGTTATCTAGCCCCACCCCAGTATTTACATAGTCATCCCTCAGAAGAGCTGGAGCCTGAGGAGTGGCGGTGGGCGCTTATCTAAGCTGAGCACGGTCCCTCTGACTGAGAGTGAAGACCAGTGCTGGAGTACGTCCATGCTCACATGAGGGATGTGGTCACTGCTGCCATCTGCTGGAGGAGTGGCGATCAGTCCAGGGTAACCTTCAGACGTAGAAAACGGTTGAATTGGTGCAAACAAACTGTCCGATCACGTATGTCCTTTAACGACCAGGGTGGAACTATGCGCTTTGCTACATTTGAACCATTTTTACATCATTTTCTTAAAAACATTATTGAATGCAGCACTGAAAAAGAGATGCTTGTCTCCATCAGCACAAAACAAAGGGTGAGAGACATGATCATGTTTAATGTACAGGCAGTGAAAGGATTAAAAGCGTGACTATAGATGTGGGGCCACTACAAATCACACACCTCTGTAATGATACTACAGAATCAGCATCATTACACCCATACACCCAAAATCCCCTTTGGTGTTTAATGGTGGTGAAAGGTGCAGTTTAAAAGATTTAAGCCAAAATCCTCCAAAAGCAACAACCAAGGTCAACGTGCACACATTAAACCTTCAGTGGCTCGTCATACCAGCTGAAAGAGGCCACTGCTATCAGATGCAAGTCCATCATGATGGAAATACTCCATCTTCAGATGAAAATGATAACTTCAAACAGCTTTGTATTTCTTTGCATTGACTCACTGCCAGGGCGACCCATGTCTGTCTAGGTCTGTTCTCCCACTGGTCACTGTGACTCATGTGAGCAGTTAACCTGCAGTAACACTCATCTGTATGTTGCTGACTAACTACTGTCGTCCTGATTCCTCTTCATACATATTCTATCCACTACAGTTAACAGCAACAGGAAAGATGCAGGCTCCAGTTGGGTGAGGGGAAGCACCAACCTCTGTGACAGAAGCCATGGTCTTCTGCTGGCCTGAGGTAACATCTGGGTTCCTTTTCAGCCGTCACCACCAACCTGCTCATGCGCTTTGTGTGTAAGTGGAAATATAGAGCTCAACGTCGCAGTAAATGATGCAGGGAAAATGTCTCCTCTGGTGAAAAGCCTCTAATCACCCTCAGCGGAGCCTCTAATTTCCTTCCCCACAGCGCGTTCACACTCCTATGACGACCTCATGCTCATTCACTGGAAATGGGCTAAAAGACAATCTTTATCTCCAACCTTGGGGTGGTGTTGAAAGACCATTTGTGCGATTCCATGCAGATGTGCTGCGTGAATCAGCACTTTGTTCTCTCTTTAATCTGAGCCGTGAAAAGCCACCTTCAAAATGGCTGCTCTCTACGCTTCTGCCTTTTTCTCATGCAGCTGAGGAAGCGAGGATCATTAGACATCACTGTGTGCCTTCCCTCGCCCTCCTTGTCCTCCATCACCTAAAATAACCGCGGTACATGAACACACACTCCCATTTCCTCATGAGGCGGCTTTCACTTAAACCTCACAATTAAACACTCAGTCTCTCTCTTTATATCCCATCTGTGGCTTCTGCTGCATTAGTGAGGACGTTACGGCGCAAACACAGCAAGTACCAACAATGGTGAGAACAAAGGGGAGATACAAACACCAGATAATCATCTCATGCTTAGTCTGACATAGGAGTACTATTCCTGTGTCATCATTGAATGATTAGGGCCCTGTTCATACAAGCTATAGGATCAGCTGGGTTATACTAGTGACTTGACATGATCCTTAATTCACTGATTCCTCTAACAGTTCACTCTCACTGGTAAGCGTCCTTAAGGGGAGGTGAAGGAAGAAGATACGCTTTTCCCTCATATCTCCAATACTGGAGTCCATTTATGTAAAATTGGAGCCTCTTTTTTGTCCCTGAGCTCAACTGTCCATCAACATTAAGGAAGGAAGGAAGGAAACACATATACTGTAAATCAAGCAGCTGCACTATCTAACATTATATGAATAAACTCATAATATCAAAATTAAACTGAAAATCACTGGAGGGAAGGAAAAAGTACAGAGTACAGAGTACAGAGAAAGTACAGAGCAAACTACCTTCTCTGCAGAAGCCCGAACTGTCACGGCAGCTGTCACTCAAAAGGCGTTCAGTTCAGCTTGGTGCAGGTTATGTTTGTGCATCTACTCTATAACGATGGCTCCAACGAAGGTGGGCTGTGTTCAGAGACACTAAGTGCAGGTCATCACCGAAGCATTAACTCCACTAATGAGTAGTAAAGAAGGAAAGTTGTGATGCCAGCAAAGAATAGAGGACACTGTTGTGCCAGGTCAGTGTGAACAGAGACCAGATTCCAGGAGATTCTGTCTGGAACCAACAGGTTCACAAATGTGTGAAGACACCTACAGGCCTAGCATCAACCACAAATACTTTAACCGCTTCAAATACAGTGTGGACTCTCCCCAGACGCAGGCTTGACACACAATGAAGCCAAAGAACCTGAGAGCCCATGGGTTTGCTCCTGTGAAGCACCTGAACGCAGCGTGTGAGTGCGTTCCTGAGGCTGAGCATCGTTGCGGACTTGTACTGCTGCTGTAGAGAACAAAGAGCAGTCCATCTGTTCTCTCATGGCAGGGCATGTTCCTTGGCTCATTTGGCAGACCTGCCTGCTCTGTGATTCACTCTAATTGGCTGTGAATGGCCCTGCGGTTCACTCAGGGCAGCCTTTGATGAGCCTGTGAGGCTGGCTGCTTAAGTGGCCTTTGAGCGAAGCTCTTCAAGAGGATGAATGCAGCCCGGCTGCTCTGCTGGGAGAACACAGGGCGACACGCTAACAGGGCAATGAGGGAGATGAAATGCAGAAATGAGAGCTCATTAACCAGCAGTCAAACGTCTGGAGGCTCCTTTTAAAGCCTGTTGCCCCATCGTGTCCACCAGGTCAGCGAGTACTGCAGGTCAACATCATCAGGTTCCAGAAATGTGTTGAGACTCAACATGAAGCTTTAAACTCTGTGCAAGTGTTTTCACCTAATCACTTTAGCAGTATTTTGTAATAAGACTTCATTAGTAAACACATCCATACTGTTTCATCCTGACAATAGCAGTTGTGTGCTCTGGGCCTGGTTTGCTGCTTTGTTACTGATGAAGCTAAAAATCTTGAAATCCACAAGCAAATTCTACAGAGAACTGTCAGGAGTAGAGTAGCTCAACATAAAGTAGATCATGAAGGCAAGTGTTGAATGATCGAGACAAATGCACGATGCAATAGATCTGTATGTATTTGAAATAATGACTAAAGATCCGAGAAACTCAAGATTTATAAGGTGATTTCTGCCACAGCTGTTTATAGAAAGTACACTGACAGTGTCAGTCTCGAGCAACCATCCAGGCTGCTGACACTGGACACCAGACTTCTGTCTCCCTGGACACTTCCTCCAAGGGCCAGCTGAGATGTGACGCCTCCAGCGTGTCATATGTCCAGGAGGCACCTTACTGTAGGTGGAGGAGCCAGGCTCTACTCCTACAGTACAGTATGTGTACTGTATGTGTACTGTAGGCTGTGGGTGTAAGTGTGGGTCTACAGGGTCTTTTCATAAAGAACCCTGTGACAAAGAGCAGCCCAGAGTCCGAGTCCAGCGTGCAGTGGAACAGGTCCGACTCACAAACCAACATCGTGCTCCCAGAGCACAGCTACTGAACAGACCCAGACCCCATATGCCAATAATTAGTATGTACCTTATATAACACTGGTGTCCCGTCCTCCCTGCCAGTGACCGTGCTCCTGGCCTCTCAAAGTAACTAGGCAGCACTAAACCTCCATGACGCTGCTGTAGTGTTGACTTCATAGTAATTAGAAGGCAGGCGAGCATTCATTCCAATCAGCATGTGTAGCCAGGCTCGTCCAGCAGGGCCCCGGGGGCTGAACAGTGTCTGTGCGACAGTCAGGGCCAGCCATGCTGAGCCACGCTCTTCAGGGGTCAGTGCAGCTCCCCGGCTGCAGCAGAGCTCTCTGTCCACCTGTGGCACAGCTGCTGCTCTCTGACCTTTGCAGCAGCAGCCGGTGAGTGGACCTGACTGAAACACGCCAGCACAAGTCAATGTGCGTGTGTGTGGTGGTATTAACTCTTGGTTCTGGTATAGTAGCCCCCCCCCCACACACACACGTGTGGTCTGATCTTGGTGACCAGGTTCACCTCTCCAATCATCCATCATCAATAAGCTGGATTCATCCAGCCGAATGATAATGAACTGAATTCATCTCCACAAACTCCACTGTTCACATTTCACCACTGTGAACTCCGCTCCACTGTTCCAAACTAAAGGAGAGTGAATGTTTATTCTACCAACATGACAGAAAAAAAATCAGCTGTTCCAAACTCCATCCTGCGTCTGAACCAGAAGCATCGGTTCGAAGCTACAATAGAGTTTATGAGAGATAATAATATACAACACTCACAAAATTGCTTTGCATCATAACTGACGTCCTAAGTATAGATATAGTAGCATGAAGGCTGTAATGTATATTTTAGGTGTGTTTATTTTTAGAAAACCTTTGATTTGGTGCTTTCTGTGGACAATTACACACTAGACGCTGTTCACACAGACACAGTATTTGACAGATTCTTCACTTGGGGACGAGTCACACAATACCAACAATTCACTGCATAGCCAAGGAGTGTCCAACCCTGGTCCTCCAACTCTCCCTGCCCCAGCTTATACAGATCACCTGGACCAGGTGTGTTCAGTCAATCAGCAGCTGACTGAAACACCTGAATAAGGTAATCAGCAGGGAGAACAGAACAAAACCAACATAACAACCACCAAAGGTGCTGACGTACCTTGGACTTCAAGGCCCAGTATTCTTCTGTTCCGTGCTCCACCTCCTTGAAGGCCGTCAGGTAGTCATAACTGATGACCGCCGTCTCCAGACAAACACAATGATGAGGAGAGCGAAGACAAATCAGAATTACACCTCCTCTCAGAGGAGCCCTTGGGGCAGAGAGACGTGCAGTAACTTACAGTGGCTGCAGCTCGTCCAAAGCGAACCAAACTCAGGTCATTGAGGTCCACGCGTGTGTTGTACAAGAAAAACCCAGAAGCACCAAACGCCACAGTGGCCAAAGATGAGATTCTGACGAGTCGCCTGGCCATCGAAAACACTGTGAGTCCAAGGGAGGACATTATGGTTTAGTACTTGATTTTACTTTTGTTTTAATGGATGTGCTGTAATAACACTGGAAAGGCCACATGCTGAAGGTCAACACTTCTTCTTATTTCACTGTAGATACTGATGTTTGTGTCTATGATCTGATTTTGTAATAAGCCCAAAATCAATTAAAATTTCATACATAGTACTGTATGCATAAAAGTCGCCTAGAGTAAGATTGTTTGAGTGACGCAGAAACAATTTAGGTTTGTGATCTTTTACCTCAAGGGTGTCGAAGTGATGCAGACGAGGGCCGCTGCCCTGCTGGTTTTCCACCTCTCCCTGCTGATCACCTCGAACAGATGTGTCAGTAGCCTCATCCAGCTGCTGATTGACTGAACACCTGATCTAGGTGATCAGCAGCCCCTGAGGAAGGGAGAGTTGGAAAACCAGCAGGGACTGGTTTGTGTTTGACACCCCTGGTGTGGATTATCTAAACGTGGTCAATCCTTGCTGTTTACCTTTATGATGTGTCTGTTTATAGATTAAATGTGCCTTTGGAGGATTTTATTGATGTAGTGTGATGTGGAAGCTATTTTCTTGACATCCAACCTGTTATAGACTGAATTAAGTCTGTCTGCTGTGTGCCTGACTGGGAGTACTGCCCCATATGCATAGAGCTGTTAATATGTCTATGTGCACTTTCATTTATGTAACTGCAAACATCATGGACCCAGAACCGAACCCATGTCCGGCTATACTGCTGCTGTGGAATTACACATCAGGAAGCTGCAAAACAAACTCATGTCACACACTCTGGTGCAAAGGCTGTGAATGAAGACGGAGGTTCCGGTGGTGAAACGCATCCCCAAGACGTGGAAATATTCATTATGTCGCTGTTGTCATCGTCTTCTATTAAAAATCACCAGCTCCTATGACGCTAAGTGTTAATGTCCAGCAGAACTGACTGATCAGCGGGAGGAACGCAGGGTTTAACGCCGCTCTCTCGCGTGCAGGTCAGACGAACACGTTAAAGACGTTGATAACGTGCAGTATATGGCGGCTGTTACGCAGGGACCCGCCGCGTTTTCTAACAATTTCCTTAAACCAGACGGAAATGCTCGACGCAACGGCAGCCATGGCTGTTTAACTGCGAGCTAACGCCTCCTTACCAGTGTCTCTACGCGCGCTGCCGTTCTTACTTGCCGGTTGAGGTTTGACCTTTTCGTGTGTTCTTAGACGTGACAGCAAAGAATTATGGTTGACGTAGTTCCGCTGCAAAGGCGCGTATACGACTATTATTTTGTTATAAGCAATATGTGATGACATATATGTGTTACGAGTTCAGAAGATACAGCCATAGTTGACTTCAGTTTGCTTTGCTTATGGCTCCGGCACTTTAAAACTGCACTAGGACTCGTGCCGTGACGCAATTTACATGCGACACAAGCGTTAAAAGGAACAATACGTCCACTTACTATCAATTATTTCATATATCAAGGTATCTGTAGAGGCATTTAACATTTACCGTTAATAAAAGCGACCTTTACCCAAAACATTAGTTTTAAGATTTGTTAGTAATGACAGAATAAAAACGTAAAATTGAACACAGCCCATAGACATGTAGAGGTCTTAAAAAAGTAGTAGTAGTAAAAACAACTTTCAGACAACAGACAGGAAATAAAGATTTTATTTCCCATGCACTGGAAAAGTGGGAATGAAGTTTCATCAACCGTATAAAGGCAGCATTCATCTGCTGTGTATCATTGATGGTACGGACAAGAGAGCTTTTAAAATTAGAGCACTGAACTGCTCACAATGAATAAGGACAACCTAAATAAAAGTGACAATAACAACCAAGCCCACATTTATTCACTGTGTAGAAGACAAAACAACAGGTCAATCAGCTCAGAAAACATTGCACTAGTAGATCTAGAGAGCCTCAGTCATCATCATTGTCCCTATGTGACCTATGGTCTACAAATGAAGTTCTGTTTCTCTGAACCTGGAGCTGCAAAAAAAAAAAGAGAGTAAATTAGGAAATAAAGTTTGATTTATATAATTTTAAATCATATTTCATTAAGATAAATTGGTTTATAGTGAAGTTTTGTGAAAAGAAAAAAAAATAATTGCCTCTAAATGTTGTAAAAAGTAAACTGAATGTTTTCACAATTTAAAAGACAATTAAAAAAAGTAAATAAAACTGTTAAAATATGAAGAATTAATCTAATTTGTTTTATATTCTTTGAGTTTTAACTCTTAAGTTTGGCTTCATAACATTTATGCTCTGTCAGTATGATTATTTTAGTTATAGTGTGGGATAAGTGTCTTACCTTTGCTCCCTCTAATAAATGTGGCTCTTTCTTAAGTGCGTTGTTGAGTCCTTCCTCTGTTGCGAATCCAATCCAGCAGAAGCCTTTGTGGAAACCTGTGTCTTTATCCTGGTAACATACAGCACATAAACACAAAACTTATAATAGACCAGCTTAAAATATAAGCATTCAGATACTTAGAAATCATTCTTAAATCAAGAAAGACTGAGGTTTCAGCCGACAGGTTTTTCTCAGTATCAAACAAAAATGAACAATATTAAATAAGCACCAAACAACATAATTTTGTTTGATTCAAACATCAAATAAAAAGGTGGTCATCATTCTAATGCAGCAATAACTTACAAATAGCAGCTTACACCTCTTTACAGTCCCAAACTGTCCAAAGTATTCCCTTATCTCTCCTGTAAAAAAAAACAACAAACAGAACATTTATATTTCATTAATCAAATCCTAATTTCAGCATCTTAATTTCAGTCTGACTGAAAAAGCCACCTTCCGTTAGGTGACAACTTGAATATCTCCACCGAAACATGAAAGGTTTTTACACCTTATACTGTGCAGAAGCAGCTTTTTCTTAACCCTGAAATAAGAATATAGGACAAGCTTTTATATATGTTTAACAGTTAATATTACTATATATCAAATTCTAAAACTGAATCACTAGTTCTGTATTAGACTAACAATAATGTAATCGCAGACAAATGATGGCTTGTTATAACGTCCCCCTCAGTCAGTCATACTTTACTTTTAGAAGAGGTAGCTTCTGCAAACGCTAAGCTAACACTGCGGACTAGATACGTAAGAGCAGTGTTTTGTAGCCAGTCGAAATCAATTGAATGTGTCAAATGCCATTCATTCATTTATTCATTCATTCGTTCGTTCGTTCGCTCATCCACATGCTATCGCTTCTGTTCTCACACGCTAATGCTAACGTTTAACGGCCAGACTGCTGCTGATGCTTACGGATCAAACTGTGACAGTTTACAGTGTAAATGTCAATGACAACAGGACCAAGTATTAAACTTACTGTTGGCTACAGTCCATGGAACCCTTGTCACAAAAATCTCGAAAACTTTCTTAGTCGGCGCCGCCATGCTTCGTCCTTGGTGCGCAACACTGACCTAGCACACAAATTACTTCTTCGGTGGTGTTTATTGCATACGGCTCCCGGAATCAAGAGTAGTTGAGACTGCCTTAAACCACGCCCACTCTTCTTCTTCTGGTTGACTTTTGTTTGCGGTCTGCAGACTTTACTTGTGTATTACCGCCACTTACTGTATTTTAAAACTACCCTAAAAAAGGAAATATGATTCTCATGTCTCCTGCTTTAATTTTCAATATTATCCTCAAATACAGCTTAGTTTTCTTTTCTCTTAAATGTTCCTCTAACCTTGTTCTTTATATATTGGGCACTGGGCAGTGAACTTCTACATGCTTGTCACACTTGTCTTATGTTTCGTAAATGTCTTTTTGGTGCGCTTTAGACCAGTGTGACCGAACCTCATTCTGGTGATCAAATCACCCTAATACACTTTCCTTTTTATGTAATGTGTTCTGTCCTTACTTCCTCTATCCCATTCTTCCTGCCAAATTTTTTAATTCCATCTTTAATCATAGTCTTTATTTCTGCCTTACTATACTTTATTTCATTATCCACGTCTTCTTTCCCCATAGTTTTACAATCTTGGTAAAAGAATCAAGAATGTTTACATTGAGCTAATAGGAGTTACTGTGCCTATAATTTTTCCCCTTATGCAACTTCAAAACAATTTTATGACTTAGTGATGCACGTGTTTGCACTACAGAACGTAGGTTCTGACGCTGCTCTACTTCAGGCAGCCCCAAGTGCTGTTACTAAACCCCTGGGCCTGGTTATGGTTCTATACAGCAGGGTACATGTTGATGATACGGAATCTAATGGGTTACTGTTAAAATGCAACTCAACGTCTGATTTATATATAGGTATACAGGTTCAGAACAGTCTGTCTGCTTAGAATATTTGCTCCAGAAGATGGCGGCAAATCTGAGGCTGCTATGAAAAATAAGATTACAGAACAGGTAAACATCCTACAGATTTATGTCCGCATTGATGAACAGATATGAAGAAAGAAAAACACCAAAAAGAAGTAGCTCTGCTTCAGGTGACGTGCTAGAAAAATGTAGAACAGAAAATTAATAATTTGTTTCTAGACGGAGCTAAAACTCTAATGGACACTTGCGTCGGAAGTGACGCACCTTTTATAATGTTGCCGCACGCTTTTACGTCATGAACAAGATGGCGGCCTCCATGGTGCAGACAGGAGAAGACGCGTTTAGGAAAATATTCAAGTATTACAAGAGACGAAACCCTCCGCCAGATTTCAGCGACGTCTTAGATTTTTCTAAAACAACACTGCTTGACAAGGTGAGAAAAGAATCACGTGACTGAACCGGAGCGACTAGAACTTTTGGTCCAACTCTTCAACATGTTAGACTAGTGTACTGAATACTGAAAACCCATCGTCAACACGGACACTCGTTTCAGTCTCTTTATTGTTGTGGTTACTAGGTCGTTGCAGTCACACTGAACCCTGCTGCAGTGAGCGACGTGGAGGCTGCCACGGTTGGATTACAGCCGGTCAGAAGCTGGAGAGCCTTCAGTCTGCAGGGGCACCCAGGTAGAGCTAGCACAGACCCTCACCATCAGACCAAGTACAAATGCTCTCATTATAACCAGCGGCTCCACACAAATAAGAAGGGCGGTGTGTTGTCCAGGCTTCATCTTCATCTGCAACCCGTTTCTGCCCGGCTCCCAACCCTTCTGGGTCAGACAGTGTCTGAAGACCTACCCACAAAAGCCCAATGTGTGCAATCTGGACATGCACATGTGCCCCACCGACACCCAGGACATCTGGGGGAAGAGCCTACGGGGGCTCAGGTGACAGCAGAGCTACACTATCACATTAATGTCTCACTTATATCGGATGAGTTTAAATAGATGCAGGTGCACAGATGACAACAGCATAACCTGAGTGTTGTCCACAGTGTCCTTCCTTCTGCAAAAAGACAAGAAAAGACTTTACTGGAGAGGCTGCGCTGGGTAACACTAGGATATCATTACAACTGGGATGCAAAGGTGAGCAACACATTGTTTTGTTGATTGTGGTTTTTGAGGAGCACCGACCACATCATATCTAGTTAAAGGTAGGCAGGTGTTTTATCTTTGACAATGCTTTTATTTTGAAAAAACGCAAAGTCCTTCTTCCACGATTAAATGTTAAGCCTGTGTATGTATCATTTTAAGTGGTTTGTGTTGTAACACTTCGCATCATGTTACATAATTAGCACCAGGTGGTTTGCACGCTGTGGGTGATCAGCGTGTTTCCTCTTTGTGGTTCCACTTTCAGACCTACTCTGCCGACCACTACACTCCTTTCCCAGCTGATCTCCAGACGCTGTCCGTCCAAATAACAGCTGCCTGTGGCTTCCCAGGATTTTCCCCAGAGGCGGGAATCCTCAACTACTATCGATCTGATTCTTCTCTAGGAATCCATGTAGATGAATCTGAACTAGATCACAGCCGCCCACTGCTGTCCCTCAGGTGATAAAAGTTAACCACAGTAAAAAATTCCAGCCAGTCACTATTTATGTCTATAATATAGATGTTTGTGTGTATCTATATTATCTGGGGCAGTTTTGGGCAGACTGCCATCTTTCTTCTGGGAGGACTGTGTAGAAAGGATCCACCCGCAGCGCTGTACATGCACAGTGGGGATGTGATGGTGATGTCAGGACAGAGCCGTCTCCTGTACCACGCCGTTCCACGCATCGTCCCAGCGCCGCAGAGACATCCAGATTTAGAGGTGGACAGCCACAACTTGGCTTTGAGCCGGCAGGACGGTGCAGTGGTGGAGTCTGTGTCAGAGGAAGACTGGGCCGTGTGTTCCAGGTACATCCAGAGCTCCAGAGTCAATGTGACTGTCAGACAGGTGCTGGGGCCTGGACAGAGCTTCCCACAAACAAGCACTGATGTAAAGCAGACAGCTCACAGCACGGAGGAGGGACAGAGTGGGAAGAGGAAGAGGAGCGAGACTGCACAGACATGAAATGGATTCATGCCATTAGAGATGTGACTCTGCAGGACCGGTTTTGCTGTTCATGGAGTCATCATTTGCAATAATACGGTTTTACCTCGAGCCAAAACTTCTTATTTTTTGGACTGGTGAGTGAGCGTGTATTTATATTAAGCTCCCAAAATGAAGCACTGATTCGTCACATTTTGTCTTTAATGCTGTGTCTGTGATAGTTTAATAGTCATCAGGGTGCTTCAGTGAAACACACAGAGTAAATAATCTGTTAAAAACTACTAGGGTTGTTTTTTTCTGTGCACAGACATTGAGGTTTTAAATCCAAAGATATGTTTGGATATGTTTTTTTTGTTCAAGAATCGGAATAATTTATATTCGCCAGGTTTGCACAAGACAAACAAGGAATTGCATCCAGTCTGACCCAGTCTTTTCATACCGAACAGTAATTATTCACATATTAATTGCAGTTATATACATACATTATTTGCATAAAAAAATAAAGAATAGAATAAAATAAAAAACTGCACCACACATGTTTTTACAGAGTCCTTTCTCTATGTGATGGAGCTCAGCTCAGACACATCCTGGGGGAAAAAGCTGCCTTTGTGTCTGGTGGCTATGGCTCTGTGGTGCCTGTGTGGTGGAAATTTCCCACTAAAAGGCAGATGAGAGAGTTGTCTTTTGTGTGATTTATTATAAAAATAAGGGGAAAAGCAAATCGAAAACATGGCTGTTGATCATGCACATCAACAAACATCAGCTGGGGAGATCGGGGGCCGTTTCAAGAAGGTGGTTTTGTGGAAACTCTGAGTTTGTTAATGATTTTGTTAAGTTTGTTAAGTTTCTTAATGAGAAAAACTCAGAGTTTTCGGTTTCAGAAAGCGGGGTTACTTAAACCCGTAAAGCGGGGTAAGTTTAAACCCATTTCAAGAAGCAAGGTAATTGAAACTCAGAGTCAGTTACTATGGCAACTTACTCTGTGAACCTAACCTGGTCGCGAGCAGGTTTTATTCGGGAAACCCAGAGTTTCCTTCGGTCTCCGCCCCTTTTTAAAGTGAACAGTGTTTAAATGCCTCGTTTAATCTTTCAGTTCATTCATAGATTTCACCTGTTTCCTTCGCGCAGAGACCAAAATGTCCGTTTCTAGAGGATGCTGTAGATGAGGACGCTGTATTAATTCACACGGCATTGAATTTACGCCGCGAGAGGATTTTAACGCCACGAGTTAATTTTCTGTCATATCGCCGTGCATATTTATTTGAGCGGTACCGTTTTTATCGAGACTCCATACATATATTATTACATTGTTTACATCAGCAAGATCATATGTGATGCTGCACATATCATAAACGTGAATTCATGAATATATCGTGAGTCAACCCTAAATAACAGGCTGCACTGTGGTAAGTACATGTATGTCCTATAGACTTATTTCAAAGCATGCACTACACACTCACAGGAGCACTTCTATGCAGCACTAAAGTAATGTAAACTTTCTTCTAGGAGAGATTGATGGCTTTCTGCTGGAGATAGGGGTTAATGCCAGCCCACACTACTGACCCCTCACCCAGAACCTGAAGCAGGCCCCCAGCAGCGCTTTAATGTGGCCCTGCAGAACAAGAGCCCGGGTGGAAATGACCATAGGCCTGTTGAAAGCACGTCTTCAGTGCCTACGTCACCTCAGGGAAACACCTGAGAGGCCTGTGACATTATTGGGACATGTGTTGTTCTCCACATTATTGCAATTATTGGAGGGGAGCAACACCCTGCTTTACAAATACAAGACCCTGAGGAAGACTCCTTCCATCATGGTAATCTGCAGAGTGGATGGACAGTCAGAGATGTGATTTGCTTTAATGTCTTAATCAACCATCACCACCAATAAAAGAAACTGAATAGATGTAAATCATAATGTATTTGTTTTTTTTTTCATTTCCTACAAATACAAAGGCAATTGTTAGATTTTATGATTCTTCCAATAATTCATACAATTCACCTTTAACTATACACTCACCTCCAGCTTGTGTTTGGGAATTTCAATTTCTAGATCTGGCTTTTCAATCTTGTGGTACAAGTATAACATTTCCTTGAGATTTAGTTTATACAACTCAATAACCGGTAACTTAAAATACAGAAGATTTATAGTTACATGACATAGTTCCTCATTACTCTTACAGAATTGAACTCTGGCATTTACTGAACGTCACTGAACTGTGTGCATCTGTGCAGCAGAATGTGACTGACCTCCTCCTGCTGTTCTTTCACACTCTGGGGCAGAGGGGAGATAATAATGTATACTTGGAGATCAAGTTACATCATTTAGGCTACGCAACACAAACATCAGAAATCATGTGCTGTGTATAAACTGTATTAATATTACACTTTATAATACTGCTTATCATAATTTAAGCTTTATTTAGTATGATACTCACAACATCCTGGGTTTCTGTTGTGACAGGAGGATTCACATATTACCATCACCAACAAAGGACCCAACCCAGACTCTGAGAAATGGATATATCAAAAGTAGCCTATGTAAAAAATCAAATATATAGGTAGGCCTCTTACATTTTACGCATGCACTTGTATCCTGGGGAGTGACTGGTTCTGATGAACTCCCTCCAGGAATTCCTTCAGCCTCTGCTTTCCAGTGTTCATGCTGAGGGCCTTCTCCTCTGCATGCGTCAGAGGTGGAGGTGCAGGTCCTCCACCAGTTGTTCTAGTCTCTGCCTTCTTTCTATTGGCTGAGTAGAAGTCAAATGTTTAACTGTGTGAAAACATTACAGCCATGTTGAAAATGCTGCTGCACTGCTATACTCTGCATGCTATTTAGTTATTTAATATGTCAAATGTTGTAAGTCAGGTAGTCTACACCCATGATATGATGGGGCCTTATACCTGTTTGAATTATGTTTTTACATTTCATTTTTAGCCACGTTCTTCTATGTCTGCAGGATTGCACCTACATAAAAACTGAAATTAATTTCTTATATTATTACGTGTTTTGGGTAACTTTTAAAAAACCTAATTAGATTAATGTAATAATTGCTCTCCATAAAACGTATTGGAGTATTGAATTATCATTACTTTACAAATCCCACATCAACCACAACAGGAATTTTAAAAATGCATAGACATAACACTGCACTTTTAATTCATACAAACATCAGTATTTTATGCAATTACTGAAGTAACGCCTTAGATGAGTGAAAAAGTCCTTACTTTACGAGTGAAAAATAACAACAATACTCAAATTATTTAGTATTTAGTTACGCTGAACACTGTATGATTAAAATGTAAACTTACGCATTGACTCGAGCAGCTATTTTCTTCCAAGCTAATTCTTTCTCTTTCGCCGCTGCAGCCGTGTTGCTTTTTCTACGGATTATAGACTCATAGTAGTTATGTGCTTGACGTATCATATCCATTTCTGTATGTCTTTTGTTGTCCTGTTGCCATGGTGACTCGTAATATCTTCACTCCATTGATCAGGGCTTTGTATCGTCGCGGTGCACGCGCTTAACTCTGAGTCAGACAACTCAGACTTGATTAAACCAACTCTTTTCAGCTGTTCTGGAACCGAAAACTCCAGGTTTGCAAACTCAGAGTAAATCAACTCAGAGTTTCGTTTTAACTCGGAGTTTGTTAAACCTCCTTCTTGAAACGGGCCCCAGGACTGATAATTCAGTCCAAATATACCGGTTAGTTTTCCTTATTTCGGGGTTAACAAACTCAGAGTTTCCACAAAAGCTCCTTCTTGAAACGGGCCCCAGATATTTAAACTTGATGTACGACAGGGCACAAGAGATTAGTTGTTTGTGTAAGAATGTTCAGTATTGCATCTAACCAGCACATGATGACTGTGTTGGATAAGAAAAAGCACAAAGGCACAATTTTTCCATTAGAAAAATCCATTCTAATTCCATTTCCATTCCCACCTGTCAGAGGGAAGGAGTTTGAACAGTTGTGTGTGGGATCAGCAGTGATGCTATATAGGTAATTTACAAAGGACCAATACCACTTCAGCTAAGGCAGCAAGATAAAAGACAACTGACAGCAAACCGGTGAGATGATTGCTACATCACAACACTTGCGTGTTTGATGTAGCCTTTGGTCATTACCTTAGATCGTTCAGAGCCTCTACATCACACGTGTATAGCAGTGGTTTAGATCGTTCAGAGCCTCTACATGCACACTGTGGTATAGCAGGTGGTGACATTCATCCACTGACAAGTAATGAAGACCAGTAACCCAAAAAGAGGTCCCGTCAACAGTGACTGTGGGGATTGAGAAGCATTTAAGCACCAATTAAATTGCTTTTGCTTTGTTTCCTCTATAAAGACAAAAGGATAAATATAAAGCTACAACACATAAGGTAAAACTGTACTAAAGGGCATATATGTATGATTTTAGTAATATAATAAGCCACTAATGCCCAAGCATCACACGTACTAATATAGATGTTCATGGATTATAAATTATTCTATTTTGGTGTGTCTTTTGGTGACAACACAAACACACAACATACGGCTCAGTCTTCCCAACTTTGGATACAAGCAACTAGCAAATAACTGCTGAAAGTAACAACAAACAGCATTAAAAGATTTATTATTATAATAGGTTAAAGTTGCAGATTAAATGAACTTTAAATTCCAGTCACCACTCAATCCACTTAACACACCATTATCCAGCTGTTCCCTGAACACAGCACTGGTTTGTGCGCACACTGGACCCTCCCAAGTTCTCAAAGGTGAGATCCGCAGATGAAGTCAATGACACAAAGTATCTTGTGCCAAAAAGTGACTGTCTGCCAGGAATCTGTTGCTAAAGATGTATTTGGATCGTCCTACACTTGGATTTTGCGCAAGCAACCGTAATATTCTTCGTAAATCGCTTTACAGCAATTGTCTCTTTAATTCTATCAGGTAACATGTTTGTTCTTCCACATGTTGTGTCTGCTTGAAACTGTTTGAGTGACCACCAAGTTATTATACCACTACACTACACTACCACAAGCTAAACCAGCTTGGTTATATAAGATATTAAAACTATGTTCAACAGTCACAATGTTTCTCTGACAGAATCAAACTCTCACTACTACAGATCGCACAGAGACACTGAGGAACCACCATTCCAGAACCCAAACCCAGGATAAAGAGGTTCGGTGAATGTAGCATTGAAGGTGTAAAGGTGAATCAGTTTGTCAGAGGAGACTTCATAGAAGGAGAGAGAACCAGCAGGATAGTCCAGATACACCGATACTCTTTGAGACCCAGAGGAGGAGGTGGAGGTTAATATGTTATTGTGTCTGACATAGTAACCACCATTATAGCAGACCAGAGCCCAGGACTGATAATTCAGTCCAAATATGCAGTCTCCATTGTTTCCTTTCCTTCTGATTCCTCTGTAACTCACTGCTATATCAACTTTTACTTTCCACTCAACCTCCCAGTAACAGCGACCAGTTAGACCATTACTAGTCAGCAACTGAGCCCAGTAGTCAAATCTGTCTGGATGGTCAGGATACGACTGATTCTTCACCACATATGTCGCCTTCCTGTTGTTGTCAGACAGTTGTAGGTCTCTGTACACTGTGTTTGTGTCGATGGTGAGTTGACAGAAATCTGATGGAGAAGAGCTGCAGTTATTGAGCTGCAGTCATCATCAGTTTGATGATCATCAGTTTGATGATGACTCATGACAGTTTGAAGATGGCTGAATATTGCTGATCTCAGTAAAAACACACTTACACTTTCTTAGACTTATTGGGACTCCAGCAGGCTCCACCCTGAAAAAGTAGGGGATCAGAGACATGCAGACATGGACATTACATGGCTCTTTTACACATGTAGGATTGTGTTCACATGGAGGTTTGTATGTAGAGATGGACATTTGTCAACAACTAAAGAGTTGGATCCTTATCTTGCAATCTATTGAGCAGGAGGTGACGGGGAGAAAAGCTTTAAAAAGCTATTTTAGTGTCAGACACCTGCTTTCATTCTCACTCTGTCACCAACAAACATATGTGACACCCTAGGAAGCAAAGTCTGAATGTGTTTATCATTACACACTGGCTGCGTCTACAAACATACTCCAACTTCTTTAGTTTCATTGTCTTAACGGTGCAGCAGTGAAACCCCAATGTGCTATTGATAATATGGTGATTACTAATTTGTAGTCTAGTTCAATGAAGAGAGAATCACTGCCTCTAATATAAACGCTCACCTATTACTATTTATTGTTACTGTCTGTAGTCGTCTCCATACCTGAGAGTGTCCAGTCTCCAGTGTGGATCCCTGACTCCAGCAGACAGCAGCTCCACTGCTGAGTCTCCTGGATGATTGTAGCTCAGGTCCAGCTCTCTCAGATGGGAGGGGTTGGAGCTCAGAGCTGAGGCCAGAGAGACACAAGCTTCCTCTGAGAGCAGACAGCCTGACAGCCTGAACACACACAATGTTAAAGCACACTTACATACTACAGTTTGGATTAGAGGCACATTTGATCATCTACAGTGGAGAGAAACACTAAGAACTGTTTAATAGGTTCCAGGTTGGAATGTGATCTGATCCTCAGCAACGCGACAATTAGAGTCTGGAAACTGGAGTCAGATACTGACAAACCTAGTGAGCAATCAATAAATGGAAGATGAAGGTGTTAAAAAATATTTCACATCTCAGAAAACCTGCATTTAAGATTTGTGATTTAAAAGGGTTATTCATCCTCCACAGTTAAGATTTACTGCCTGTTTAATAACTTGGTTCTGTAGTTTGAGCTCATTAAAAGGACTTTACAGACAATGTGACTGTTCACAAGCTGCACATTTCTTAGATAATCTTTGAATCCTGACCTGATCATCTCCAGTCGACAGTGAGGACTCTTCAGTCCTGTAGACAGTAGCTTCACTCCTGAATCCTGCAGGTTGTTGTTACTCAGGTCCAGTTCTCTCAGACTAGAGGACTGAGAGCTGAGAACTGAGGACAGAGCTTCACAGCTTCTCTCTGACAGGTCACACACATTCAGTCTGAAAGATGAAGATGTGGGTTAAGATGGAAATGAAACCATTCCGTGTCACGTGGTGTCGTCACGATTTTCTCTCAGATTCTTCAACAACAGCTTTGTGCCTTTATTGTGATTCATCGGTTTGTTCCATGTCGTTGTGATGGAGATAGGACCAAAAACATGATCCTGACTGAAATTTTCCTGTCTAAACTCTGATAAACACCAGTGAACTTCAGGCTTCATCACCAACAGAGAACAGAGACACTGGCTCCACATGGGCTTTAGTGTGGACCAAAGTGTCTCCATAGGATTCATGCTGTTTGTGACCTTTGACCTTCTTCACTGCTCTAGAACAGCCATGCTTCCTGTTGCAGGTGATGCTGCTAGGATTCATTTCCTCTTCCCTGCGCCTCCTCCAACTAACAGAACTACAGTATATAGTTCTGTGTGTCCTGCTCTGAAGCTGCTCCTGATTCTCTCTGCTTTTATTTGCTAACTGCTTTATACAAGTGTCTTCATTTAGTCTCAGCCAGTTTGAAGAGTCAAAGTCAAACATTATTAAATATTTAAATCACATTTTCTCTTTTAAACCATTTTCAACACTTTGACGCTTCATTCCTTTCAGTCATTCAACAGTTCAATGTAATCAGTCATGAAGGTGATTTGACCTCATGATAAACCTCCTACAGTTCACATCACATTAATCTCATCACAATCTCATTAATCTAAAACATGGAGTCTGACCTCAGAGGCTCAGGTCCAGTTGTGTCAGATGTGACGAATTGGACTTCAGAGCTGAACCCAGAGAATCACAGCTGATCTCTGACAACCTGCAACTCATCAATCTGAATAAAGAATCAAAGATCAAACAGTAGGAAACAGTCAGCTGGAACCATTCATTGTCTCGTCCCGTGTTTAGAGCTGAGGACACTTCAGAAGTTTAGAACCTAGAAGGTCCAAACATCAGAACCAACAGGATGCTGGTTAAAGCAGTAACAAAGACTCATTAAACTAGGATGCCCAGCATTTTTCTTTCTTCGAATGACTACCCAACACGCTTTAGCTAACATCCTAAATAAGCTGGGAACGGCTTCTATTGTTCCATAAACGGGGCTGCTACCCCCACTGCAAGGGGGTGTTCACGTTGAGCCACTTCAACAAATCCTGTCTTTTCTGTCACAGGCTGTGCTGTGGTCATAAAACTGTTGGAGCATCAGCTACTTATCATAGATTTCTTATTTTTTAACTGATTAAACTTTTTGTTCTCAGTGATGAAATCTCATTGATGACATAGTCCCTCCTACCGGTGGGACATCCCCGGAACACCTCCCCAGGGAGGCGTCCAGAAGGCACCCGAACCAGATGCTCGAGTCGCCTCAGCGGGCTCCTCTCGATGTGGAGGAGCAGCGACTCTACTCCGGGCTCCTTAGCAAAGAGCCTCGGACTCCCTACCCCCCGAGCACCCCCCACAGGATGCCACTAGGGAGGCGGTCAAATGCCTTCTCCAAGTCCACAAAACACATACGGACTGGTTGGGCAAACTCCCACAAACTCTGGAGCAGCCTGGTGAGTGTGTAGAGCTGGTCCAGTGTTTCATGACCAGGTCAAAAACCACATTGTTCCACGGACGAAACCACAGAAAAAGTAAAAGGCTTTACCATTAAGACCCTCAGTGTGGGTGAGTAGAACATCAGCTTCATGCGTCAGCACAACGTTCATGTCACATTAATCTCACAGAACAAAAACATGGGAGTCTGACCTCAGAATCTCCAGTCGACACTGACGATTTTCCAGAAAATCACACAGCTGCTTCACTCCTGAATCCCGCAGGTTGTTGTTACTCAGGTCCAGTTGTGTCAGATGCGACGGGTTGGACTTCAGAGCTGAGACCAGAGAATCACAGCTGATCTCTGACAAACTGCAGCCACTCAATCTGAATAAAGAAAAAAGATCAAAGCATTAATAATGCATCAGATTTGTCCTGGTCACTGATGTTTAGTTTATAATGAGCAGGAACCAGTAGAAAACCAAACGTGTTGGATCAAAGACTTGATCTGGTTCCTTTTATTCATTGCCTTGCCCTCTCTAAAACTGAACTATTCTGTGTCGTCTAATGAAAAATGTTCAGACTAATGTTGGGATCAAACTCCAAACTGACCATTACTGATGAAGTGAATCATCTTTAGAATTGATCCCAGTCAGATGGATGTTCTCTCCTCTGGTCCTACATGGAACCTAGAACCTTCTGTAGCAACACGTCTGCAGCCTCATATTCATGATCCTGTTTTCTGCTAGTGTCTCTCCAAAGTGACATCATTGTCTGACAGGAAGCATCACATGACGAATCAGATGCCACTGAAGATCCTTCAAACATGTGGTGGCATGATTAACTGAGTCTCTTCTACCAAAGTTTAAATGTGGCACAGCAAGACGTCACAAACTTCTGTTCATGAGCTTTAAAGACTTTATAGAGTCACAACAAACTGTCAATCATTCCTGCAGGTTTCTGACACAAGTCTCTTTACATTTAACGAGATGAGCCGAAAAACTGCTACTGAGGAATCATCTAGGAAAAAAACCAACCTCAGCGTCTCCAGTCGACAGTGAGGACTCTCCAGTCCAACACACAGAACCTTCACTGAGTCCTGCAGGTCGTTGTGGCTCAGGTCCAGATGTGTCAGATGTGACAGGTTGGACTTCAGAGCTGAGGCCACAACTTCACAGTGAGTCTCTGAGAGTCCACAGTCAAAAAGTCTGTGATGACAGAAAATATAAAGTCTATAAATGTGAACTGAATTTATAAATGCTGATGCTGAAGCAGCTGTAGCGCAGGTGGTCACATCCATCACAAAGTGTGTGTGTAAAACTTGTGTCAACGGGATCAATGTGATGAGGAGCAGGTAGTCTGGACAGAAGTGCCTGTCATGGCACTGGCATGTTCACATATCCAGTTGTGGAGTTGTGGGGACAGGAAGCTGTGATGTGTGTTTAATGTGATGGAGGCTGTAGCTGCTCTCAACTTCCTTTCCTCTTCAGGGCCTCTATTGAACCAGCACTAGAACCACTGGATCTGAAGCTCCTATTGGTTCTAATAAAGAGTTCAACGACTTGGAAACAAGGACTCGTCAGATGAAGTCAGATATGACAGGTCAAAGGTCAACACGCCCCCTGAACAGCGAGCCCAACCTCTCTGACATAAGCTTCTATTTAAGAGGAAAAACTGGAACATTTCAAGTCAAAGCAAACACATGATGGTGGAGACGGTTTAATTACAGACACTCAGAGACCAGGAATTTGCCTCTTAATTCACTTTGCAGTTTTCTCCCAGATAACATGACCTGGGAGCTTTCAGTCTGCTTCTTTTGTCTGAAGGGGACTAACCTTTGACCTCACACTGATGAGAAGTTGCTGGTTGTTTTGTTCCAGCAGCGACTCAGCTGTAAACACACACAGACTGTAGCTGCTGATCCAGTAACTCAGCACGCGTGTTCTGTTCTGTTCTGATCACGTTACATCAGTCTGAGCGGTTAGAAAAGAGACAAATGTGCTAAACAGCAAAGAGCTGGAAAACAACAACAGAACCACATAAAAACATTTCAGTGTGAAGCTCTGTTAGTTCCACAAGATCCCAGAGATTAGAACCAAAGTGTGACAGAACCAGAGGAACCAAAGACTGACCATAGATACAGTTGCAGACGCTTCATCCACTGAAAGAAACCACCATCAGCTGTGATCACAACTGTCAAAAGCTTTGAGCAGAAAGTCTTCAGACCTAAAGTTTCTCTGTTGGATTTTACTTAAAGCTCCATCGAGCACAGAAAGACAGAAGATCCTGATGTTCACTAACTTTACAGCTGCTTTGATCTGATCTTCAACAAAGATGTTTTCTCTGAAGTTTTCTGTGACATTTTAGATTCTGTGTGTGTGAAGTGTTTCTCTTTAACACAGATGCTTCAGCTTCATGTTGCTTTAGAATATTAATGATCATTAACGTTGGACTTACTGAGCCTTTCTGCAGTTTCTCACAGCTGGGATCAGCCTCTGTTTTCCCTCCGGTGATGTGTTGTACTTGTTCAGATTAAACTCATCCAGAACCTCCTCTGACATCTGCAACATGTAGGCCAGAGCTGAGCACTGGATCACAGAGAGTCTCTCTGATCTATTCTCTGACTTCAGGAACTCTTGGATCTGCTGATGGACTGAGTGGTCGTTCATCTCCATCAGACAGTGGAAGATGTTGATGCTTCTGTCTGGAGAGATTCCATCACTGTTCATCTCCTTCAGATTCTTGATGATTCTCTGGATTGTTTCTGGACTATTATCTGTGTGACCCAGCAAACCTCCTGAGATTCTCTGGTTGGACTCCAGACAGAGGCCATGAAGGAAGCGAACAAACAGGTCCAGGTGACCACTTGGACTCTGGAGGGATTTATACATGGATTTATGCAAGAGGTGTTCTAACTTTGAGTTATTGCAGCCTTCACCCAGAAACTCCTCCACTTCCCCCATCTTCCTGCTGGTGTAACAGTGCATCATGTGAACAGCAGCCAGAAACTCCTGAACGCTCAGATGAACAAAGCAGTAGACTGTTCTCTGGAAGATCACACTCTCTCTCCTGAAGATCTCAGTACAGACTCCTGAGTGAACCAAGGCCTCTGTGATGTCTAGACCACACTGCTCCAGGTCTTCTTGGTAGAACATGATGTTTCCTTCCTCCAGATGTTTGAGCGCCAGCCTCCCCAGCTTCAGGAGAACTTCCCTGTCAGCCTCCGTCAGCTCCTGTGGACTGGTCTCATGTCCCTCATGGTACTTGTTTCTCTTCCTCTTGGTCTGGACCAGCAGGAAGTGTGAGTACAGGTCCGTCAGGGTCTTGGGCAGCTCTCCTCTCTGCTCTGTAGTCAACATGTGCTCCAGAACCGTAGCAGTGATCCAGCAGAACACTGGGATCTGACACATGATGTGAAGGCTCCTGGACGTCTTGACGTGTGAGATGATTCTGCTGGACAGATCCTCTGTGGATCTCCTCCTGAAGTACTCGTCTTTCTGGGTGTCGGTGAACCCTCGTACTTCTGTGACCCTGTCCACACACGTAGGAGGGATCTGATGGGCCGCTGCGGGTCGGGAAGTGATCCAGACCAGAGCCGAGGGAAGTAGGTTCCCCTGGATGAGGTTGGTCAGCAGCACGTTGACCGATGACGTGTGTGTGACGTCAGACACCAGCTCCCTGTGGCTGAAGTCCAGTGAGAGTCTGCTTTCATCCAGGCCGTCAAAGATGAACAGAAGCCTCAGGACAGAGAGCTGCTCTGCTGGGACCTTCTGGAGCGTTGGATGGAAAACATGGAGCAGCGTGAGAAGACTGTGCTGCTGATCTCTGATCAGGTTCAGCTCCCTGAATGACAGCAGAACCAGCACACTGACGTCTGGGTTCTCCCGGCCCTCGGCCCAGTCCAGAGTGAACTTCTGCACCGAGAAGGTTTTTCCAACGCCAGCGACGCCGTTGGTCAGAACCAGTCTGATGGGTCCGTGTGGGTCAGAGGAGGCTTTAAAGATGTGGTGGACCTTGATGGGAGCCTCATGGAGGGTCTTCTTCTTGGAAGCTGTCTCCAGCTGCCTCACCTCATGTTGGGTGTTCACCTCTTCACTCTGTCCCTCTGTGATGCAGAGCTCAGTGTAGATGCTGGTGAGGAGGACTCCATTTCCTGTTTCACCTCCTTCAGTCACACGTTCACATCTGCTCCTCAGACTGAGCTTATGTTCATCTAAAGCCTCCTGCAGAGCAACATCTGCTGAAAGAAGAAGAAACAACTGCAACTGAAATAAAAAACCCACTTCTTCTGTTTATGACTCATTCAGTCATAAATGAACATAAATATTAATCATTCAGTTATTTAGAAAATGTCAGAAATATGTCAGACACAGAACAACTGCCAGTCTGGTTGAAACAATGAAATCGCCAGACACATGTTCAGTCTCACTTTGGACGGTGCTGGTCTGACCGCCTGTCTGCAGTCCAGTTTTGGTTTTGGTTTGTTTTGCACACTGGGGACAGGAAGAGTCTCCTGAGGGTCCAGACGGGTCCCAGTATGAGGTGAAGCACTGTCTGCAGAACCAGTGTCCACAGCTGCTAGAGACTGGATCGTTCAGAACCTCCTGACACACAGCACAGCAGGACGCCTGCTCCTCCACAGAAACATGACACCTCTTCTCTCTGTCAAAACATTAGTTCAGAACCAAACTGATGAGTCCAACGCTGTAGAAGACCAGGAAACGTGACCTACTGCTCTGTCTGAACTCAGCATCAGTTTGGTTCCTCTGTCTCACATTTACTGATCCGCTGGGATTCATACACACTCAGCACTTCCTGCAGCTCCCTCACAGTAAAAGCCTCCACTACAGACAGCAGCTTCTGTTCTCTACTGTTCTACTGCTACACAGGTTCTGGTCCAGACGTCTCCACTGTCAACTGTCAAATGAAGGAAAACATGAAGAACAATCATTGTGAAAAGAGAAGTGGTCTAAATCTACACTGACCAGTTTCTGTCCTTGTTTATCCACACAGAACTTTTCTATTAGAACCGTCCACAGATGTTTTTTCTGGACCTGTAGGAACAACGTGTGGTGGAGAGAACCTGAACTCAACGCTCCACTTACCAATGAGTCAGACCTTTCAGACGCTGAACAGTTCAAATGTTAACAGTGACGTTAGCATCAGGACAAAAAGGCGTAAAGAATCTTTTGAAGTGTAAATTGTGACATCAAGGTTTTGAGGTTTTTCACTACAGACCACCATCAGTAGTTGGAGGATGGAAACCCCAGACTAAGATCCATCTGACCCTGAAACAGCCTTTACATCATCAATAGAAATCTAATAACAGAACATTTTGGTTTCATCCTCTATAAGGTCAGTTAAGTAGTACTGTCTCTCACTTTGTGTTTGAGGCTGCAGATTTATTATTGAAGTTTGGAGGCTCTTTTGTGGACCACTCACTCGTCATAGACAAACAGCTGGGTCCCAGATGTTCTGCTCCTTGTCTGTGGTTCTGACCTCTGCAAACACAAACATGTTTTCATTTGTATCACATTATTCACTGATTAGGTCTCTGATCAAAGTAATTTCTGTGGCTCTAAACGCATACTAATGCTGCTGCAGATAAACATACTGTAAACTGCAAAATATCAGAAATAATGGAATAATGTATGTTTGCAAAGACTCACTTATGAAATGTATAAAAACAATTGGCCTCTATTCTAATACTATGCTTTTACTACTTTGTTCCTCAAAGTAATAAAACATTATTCCTTCACAGTACTACTTAGTACTTCATGGACTAGTACCACAGCAAATATTAACTTATTTTTTACTGCATCGTTACGTATTCCATTACTAAAATATTCTACTGAGTTACAATACTGCTGTATCATTGTCTGAAATTTTACATGTCATAAAAGGAGTTCCTCAATTATTAGAACACCGTTACTTCACAGTACTACATAGTACTTCATTGACTATTAGCACAGCAAATATAAATTTATTTTACTGCATCATTTTGGAATAATCAATTACTAAAATATCAGCAAACAGCCTTGGAACCAGAAAACTGAATTATGACCTGTCATTAAATGTGTTTCTTTAAATTATCAGAACACTGTTACTTCAAAGTACTACTTACTACTTCGTGGACTACTACCACAGCAAAAATGAATTTATTTTAATGCATCGTTTTGGAGTAATCTATTAATCTAATTTCTAACCGTAAACTGCCTTGATATCAATGGTTGAACTTTGACCTCTCAAGATGAGTTCCTCAAATTATTAAAACACCTTTGCAATACTACTTAGTACTTTATGGACTACTACCACAGCAAACACCAACCCATTTTACTGTTTACCTTTTGATTAAAGTATTGCTTAACAGTCATATTTTACAGAAAAATGACCAAAATTTGGCTTTTAACAAAAACTGTTCTTCAATTTAGTAGATCACCATTTCTTTACAGTTCTACTTAGTACTTTATTGTAGAGTTAGCGAAAACTTGTGATATTGTTAGTGACTACTACCACAAAAAGTATCAGCTAATTTTACTGTATACTTTTTGAGTATCCATCACTATCTTGCACTTCATGTTAGAATGACATTAGAATGCAGTAATATGGACTGGTATTTGCTGTGGTAGTAGTCCATAAAGTACTAAGTAGTACTGTGAAGGAATAATGTTTTACCCAAACGCACAGCTCAGAGACAAGACTGGAGTAAATGAGGCTTTAATGGTCAGAACAGCAGCCTACAGGATGGTCAGACAGGCAGTGGTTAAAACAGTAGATCCAAAAACTCCAGCAGAGGTGCACAAGGGTTTCGACTCTTACATCTTATAGTAACAAATAAAACTAAATTATGGCTTATTTTTGCCTCTCCAGTAAAATCACAACCCTCCTCAATTTACTGCATGGTTCTGTCCATCTGAACCTTATAGACACCCCTGAGTGGGATAGTCAGATCGTCAACGGTTAAAGCAGCACCGTTTTTGTGGTCAATAAAGCATAAATTCGGCCATCAGGAACGAAAGTAAAATTTTAACGAAGCAGAGAGGAGAAAGAAATAATATCTAAACGTTTCAAAAAGAAATGCTTGTTTATTCGCGGAGCTTCCTTGCAGTATAATGTTAGTGCTACTTCCATAGCTGACATTCTATGTACTGTCCTCGCAGCGCATGCAGTATGTGTTGGTAGACAACCAGCAAACACAATATAAAATGTCCACACAAGGCATTATTTCTTCCTTTATAATACATTGTATCTGAAATATACAGAAAAGGATCAATTAACAAATAACATAAGGTAACGTTGCATGTACTAAGTTGCAATAGTTGTACATTCAAGTGTTTTTTACTATTGAAAACCTCCGGTCATGTGATTCACCAGCTGCAATCAGTTAAAGGAAAGGAAAAGGATTTTCAGTAGGGGTTGACCAAAATGATGTCAAGTAATTTTTAAGAAAGGAGGGACATTCAGATTTCTCCTTAATTTCTATGGTGAGAAGTTATCATTCATTCTTTAGGTAAGACACCTTGGCAGATTGTTTGCCGTGGGCTCAAAAAATGCAACTAGTGCTTCTAGGTTTTCTCTGTACCTGCCCCTTCAACAGTCCAGCTGAGAGGGGGCGGAGCCAGGCTCCTGGACGCCTGCCCTCTCCACTATTGTTTTTCATGTATACACCGACAGCACTAATATTCAATGGCCGGACGACCTGCTCTGGATTGTTTAAAAGATGGTGAGTTATTTTGTGTTAGAACAGTTTAATATTCAGGGTTGCTTGTATGATCTAGAGTGCATCCCAGACAAGTTGTGCAAAGTGGGTAAAGATGTCACAGCCGAAAGGCACCCGCAATGACTTAATAGCGAGGCAGCCGACAGCGGGGAGATCCCGCTCTTTGCATCACACCTTCGTGGTGTATGCACTGATCTCTCCAGCTGGCTTTTGGTTTGTTGATGTGCACGATCAAAATCCATGTTTTTGATTTGCTTTGCCCATTATTTTTATTTTTCTTTATTTTTATAATAAATCACCCAAAAGACAACTCTCTCATCTGCTTGTTTATGGGAAATCACCACCACAACAGCTGGTGGGTGGTCTGCACCACACGGCAATGTGAACACCTGAATATCCCTGTGCTGAATTTCACCGCTGTTGATTTTACTTGGATGATGTTGTGAAAACAACTTAGAAAAAGTGTCTTTTTTCAAACACACTGTTAAAATACAACCTTTTCTTAAAATGTAAAGCAATGTCTGAACGTTTATCTGTTAGATTCAGTTCTTTCAGCGCAGAGACATGATGCATCTGGCTCTCAGCACCAGTATTCAGTCAGTTAAGTTGCCAGACTATGTGTATTCAAGCTTGCATTCCAGTCGTGCCTGTGTTTTTTTAACCTAGTTCCTTGTTTTTGACCTTGCCCTGCCTTACTCTTTGGATACCACTGCTTGCTGTACTACTATGTGTATGATCTTTACCGCCCTTGACCAACGCCCTGCATTCTGCGGTTCCTGACAGTCAGGGTAATCAGTAGTGGTCAGTACTATTTCTATATTGCAGGCCCAACCTCAATGTTTTTCGTAGGGCCCACAACTACTAGCGGCACCACTGGACCCACAAGTTACAGAGAACAAACAAACAATGATTCATACTGAGTTTGTATCAGTTCTTACTTTGTGTATAAGGTCCTAGGTTCAGGACTTAACAATGGCTGCTCACATCTGGACAAGTCACTTTTCATAGGCAGACATCTGGATCCTGAAGACTCTGCTGTGTCCTCTTCCTCATCACTCATCTTCTGAAAAAGCCAAACATCCATAGCGAAACAGCTGCCGTGACTTGTATCAGTTTAGAAGCAGAGGCACAAGGTAGAGGCTTACAAGCTTAAAATCTTAAGCAATGTCACATTGGAACCCTCACTCCAAGATGCCTTTAATGGTTTATATAGCGCATTTATACACCTTTTTTTCAAGGATCCAAAGCACTTTACTGGTGTGTGTGCTTGAAACACCAGGAGCAACTTGGGGTTCAGTTGGGATCCCTTTTTTTTACATGTTTTGGGCATCAACTGCAGTAAATAAAACACAAGGCTAGAGGTTTCACCACATCGACTTCAGTTTCCACCGAGCATATCTAAGAGGGGTGGGGGGATCGATCCTAATGTCGATAATATCGATATCATACGCTAGTTGGTTGATATTAATCGATACCCCGTGATGGTGTGGGGGTGCTTTGCTGGTGACACTGTTGGGGATTTATTCAAAATTGAATTCATACTGTACTAAACCAGCATAGCTACCAAAGCATCTTGCAGTGGCATGCTATTCCATTCGATTTGCATTTAGTTGGACCATCATTTATTTTTCAATGACCGCAAACACACCTCCAGGCTGTGTAAGAACTACTTGACCAAGAAGGAAAGTGATGGGGTGCTGCACCAGATGACCTGGCCTCCACAGTCACCGGACCTGAACCCAATCGACATGGTTTGGGTTGAACTGGAGTGCGGAGTGAAGGCAAAAGGGCCAACAAGTGCTAAGCTTCTCTGGAAACTCCTTCAAGATTGTTGGAAGCCTATTTCAGGTGACTACCTCTTGAAGCTCATCAAGAACATGTGAAATGAGTGTGCAAAGCAGTAATATAAGCAAAAGATGGCTACTTTTAAGAGCCTAGAATATGACATATTTTCAGTTGTTTCACACTTTTTTGTTAAGTATTTAATTCCACGTGTTAATTCATAGTTTTGATGTCCTTAGTATGAATCTACAATTTTCATAGTCATGAAAATAAAGAAAATTCTTTGAATGAGGTGTGTCCAAACCTTTGGTCTTTACTGTATTTACTGTTAGAGTAATTATGATTTTCTTATTATTATGTTACTGTACGTCACTCACAAGGCTGACTTCTTGTTTGTTACTTATTGTCATTATGAAAGATATATGTGTTCAATGTTTTAGTCCTGTCAGTAACAGGAACATGTCATACTTGAGACATAATTTAGACCCAACATTTACAGTTGTGCTTTGTGTTTTATTAAATTAATAATACAATAAAAAAAGTATTTATATTTGATAATGCATTCATTCTCAAAAAGTATCGATATTGGTATTGATATCAGCAATACTGGTTTGATATTTACTCGATATCAGATTGCTTGCAGTATTTCCCATCACTAGTATCTAATGCTGCTTTCACCTACATTTGTGGCAGAATGAAAGTACCACATTGCAAAGCCATGACACTATGCTGGAGAGTTATTGGCTTTGAAACAGTTTTTATAGTAATGGTAGATTTAAAGATGTCAAAATGGTATTTTCTTGTCCTTGATGCCTATTTTGTTCAACGCAAACACTTAACTAGTAGGTCATTTAAAACTTACAATAATAATTAACCCAGTTTCCACAGTTCCTACAGGCAACGTGTCCATAAGACGTTCTCTGTGTTAGTCCCGCTCCCAAGACCAAACCTGAAAAATGGAGAGCTGAACCTGAAAAAAAAAAACTGAAAATAAACTGAAAAAAAGTAAGACTTGAAACTCGTTCTCGTTACAATACTAAGTTACTGGATTTTCTGGGAGCTGCGGTCCTGACTACTTTACCTGCTATGACAGCCAACCCAAACAACCACGTGCTGTGTTACCAGCATGTTCAGACACATTACCAGGTCGTTCGGCTAATGTGAAGCCTGCGTGAAAGTAAGAAAAGAAATAGATAAATACTCTACTAACCTGTGTCGTGTAGCTGGTGCATTCTTTTGATGGTTTAACACAATATGACTGAGGTCAATATGCTTAAACTCGTGGGAAATTATTTTTGTTACTAATTGTTTTAGTTGTAATTTTATATGCACCACAAAGCATCAGTTTTCATGGGAAAACAACAGCAAAAAACTAATTTTATCTTCACAAACTAAACATGTGAAGACTTTGCTTCCCTCATGACCAGGGAAGAATCTGCTAAGTTCTGAATGTGTCTCACTAAATCCTCCAAGCTTTGGAAGACGTCAAGCAAATTATCAGTTTGATCCTTCACTCCATGAACAGAAATGTCACTGCTTTGACGAGAAAAAATAATTTAACCAATACTGTAGCAATCGAGACTGTTTCCCCAAAACATACATATAGAATATCTATTCATGGAGGGATTCTCTACAGTTAATAGCCAAGTAAATTGACCTCAGTGAAATCAATCATATTGTGTACACAGATTAGTACAGTATTCACCTTTTTCTTTTCTTACTTTCATTAAGGCACCATGGAGGCCCCATTTGTGCAGCCTGCTGCAGGAGTCTTGTCGGGTGCAGGTTACACACAAGGAGGCTGTACGTCTTCTATTGACCCCTGTGGTCTGACCTGGTGACAGTCTGTTTACATCTGTTCTGTGTCTTCCAGCTTAATCAGATGGATACAGCTGTGCATATAGAAACATAAATGGATGGTGTAATGTGCAGAACTATGTTTATAAACAAGGTCTGCCAGTTTCAGAATTGGAGGACCTAAACCTAGTACAGTATTTATCTATTTATTTCCTTACTTTCACTTAGGCTTCACATTACCCAGAGGACCTATTAATGTGTCTGAACACGCTGGTAACACAGCACGTGGTTGTTTGGGTTGGCTGTCATGGCAGGTAAAGTAGTCAGGACCACAGCTCCCTGTAAATCCAGTAACTTCGTATTGTAATGAGGTAGGGTTTGCTCTGACGGTCCGCATGTTAGACGCCAGAAAGTGAGACTCTTATTTTGAAACACAGTACAACGACGACAGGAAGCTGGTGCTCAAGCGCAAATCAAGTAATGGTTTTATAGTTTCATTTTCAGACGACATCGACTAACATCAAGTCGTTTTCTGGTTAAGTTGTCCATAGGATGAAATACAAAACACATCTGTTTTCTCGTTTCTCTTGATATGAGCGAAAAACGGAATTTATTTAAATGGCCGTGTTAAAAACGAATAAACGAAGTGAAAACGGTGTTTTCAAAACTAGACGCGGAATTGGATTTAAAGCCGTTTCCCGTTTTGACGAAAAAAAAACGGAAAACGACTGGTTTTCTCGTTTTCACAGCTTTTATTCTGGAGGGGGAAATCAAACTGTTAGAACGTACTGTACAAGGACTGTTCTCTCGTTTCTCTTTATCAAAGTGACAAACAGAATTTAATCAAATCAGCGTGTTAAAAAAAAGAATAAACGAGCTGAACACGGTGCTTTCAAAACCAGACAAATAAATAGGTTTGAAGCCGTTTCCCGTTTCTTCGTTTTGAGGAAAAACAGAAAACGAGAAATCGACTCGTTTTCTCTTTTTCCCAACTTTTAATCTGGTTGGGAAATCAAGCTGCTAGAACGTACACGGACCCACCCTTAACACCAACAGCTCCAACCTGGTCCTTGTCAGTGTTAGTTTGACGGAAGTGGATCTGTCCCTTCTCCCGCTACATTAACAATTAATAGGTTCAGTAACAATAATGTTGTTAAACACTTACCTCCTCCCTTTTTTTCGTCTTTTGGCTCGATACGATCCCGTAAACAACGCGAGCGAGGTGCCGTTATGTGACGTGACGTGCTGCGCTGCTCAGTTGCGTCGGTATATTAAACGAGCAGGTTTTAACATGTCGGAAGCTTTATAAACGGTCCAAATCACTTCTTACACTTTGGGGTCATTGAAAGGAGGGAATTGAAAACGTCATTACCATTGTTACTAATTAAATTAAATTGAGGGAAAGTGTTAGTAGATATTTAGGTTAAGGTTTATTTAGTTAGTTTAAACACCGAACCTTCACTAAATACAAAATACATACAAGCACCACCTTTATCCATACGCGTGCAGCTCTGCCTGAACCAGTATTGCCATATATACGATAATTATTTATATTTATACGGTAGTTTTGAGGTATATACGACCTACTATATAGAGTCAGTATACGATCGTTTTGACACCGTTCATTGTGTTTTGATTGATGCGCGCAAAAAACTGATTTCACTTGTAGCTGATTGGCTTCTCTCCTCTGTCAATCACATCAGCAGCGCTGGTGATTAGTTCAACGTGCCGCTCGTGTTTGTTTGCGCAGTTGCGCCGTTAATCCAACGTCGCAAAAAAAGCAAAAATAAGCAAACATGAGTTCAGAATCGAAGCAAACTAGTAAAATAAAAGACTCTGACTGGTAAGCAAACCAAACATCTTTATCGTTCTGTATGGGTGTTAGACGTACGTTTCAGAGACGTATTGGGGGCTGGTTATCTACAATACATTTATTTGACAGTTTAATTTCTCCCTTATACAAAATACAACTAACTAAAAACTGCTGGTGTACTATGATGGGTGAAATGGGTGAAACAGCTTTCAGAACATAAAGTGTTAATGTACCTCTGGTCTTCTGGTAAAATGTGAAAATGTGTCTCCTGATACAGTATGAATGTACTGGTCTGGGGAGCAGTGGTCCTGACTACTTTACCAGGCGCTGTTACCGGTGTGTTCAGACACATCCGCTTCTCTAGTTCTAAAACTAGTTCTAAAACTAGCAGACCTTGTTCATAAACATAATTCAAAAGATTGATTGCTACAATATTGGTTTAATTTTTTTTCCTTGTCAAGGACGTGACTTCTGAGCTTCTGTTCTGGGAGTGAAGGATCAAATTGAGAACTTGCTTGACATCTCCCAAGGCTTGGAGGATGTAGCAAGACACATTCAGAACTTATCAGATGCTTTTTGGGTCTGTGGAAGTGAAAGATGCCTTCACATGTTTAGTTTAGTTTTACTGCTGCTTCCACATGAAAGCTGATACTTTGTGTTGCATTTAAATTTACAACTAAAACAATTCGTAAATAAAGTTATTATTAGACACAAGTTTCAACATATTGACTTCAGTGAGATGAATCATATTGTGTTAAAGCATTGAAACACAACACCAGTTACACTACAGGTTAATACAGTATTTGCCCTTTTCATCTCTTACTTTAATTTAGGAATCATAGATGGTTCCATGTGTGCAGCAGGCTGCAGGAGTCTTGTTGGGTACAAAGTGTGCATTGAGCTGTATCCTTGTAACTGAGTCAATGCTGTGTCTAAAATGGATGGAGGAGCCTGTGTACACTTAGATTTTGTCTGCAGTCCTTGAGTTGTTCAAGTGATTATGAAAAAAAACTGCCACTTAATTGCTCCGGTTTATGCAATTTGTAAGTTAATGTCTTATTATCGTGCAGTTCCATCATATGTTTTTCCTTTAACAATTGTTTTTTTTTTTCATTTAGAAACACATTGTCTGAGCAGCTTCATAGTCAACTGTGGAAGTAATATTTGTGTATGAACAGCAAGTAGCCTGGTGTTTACTTGGATCATAGCTTAATAACTGTTACATCTGTTACATTGAGCTTGACAAATGTCAGCAAAACTCTTATTCTCTCCTGAAATTGACATGTGGTGATGAAAAAATATTTGTACGAGCCACTGAGTGGTTACTCTGGTTGTTTTGGTTTGTTATTGATCTATTAGTTTATTCATTACTGCATTTATTATATTTTCTGCTTCAGTGCAAGCCAGTTTGCTGTTTAACTTGTTCTGAAGTATTGGTACACTGCTACACACATTAGGTACACACATTAGGTACACACATTAGGACACTGCTTGTTGTAATAATAAACGGCGCTGTGAGTAAAGGGTAACATGCGCAGGTGGCGAGAAGTGTGAAGAAACACTTGCTACGGTACGATTGGTTCGATATAAGTTTATGACTATATGCAAATTGAATATAAAACCTAAAATGTTTAACAGCTGATAGCAGAAAGCATCAGGTGGTGTGTGGTTATTGTTCAGTATTAGAACGTGTAAAGACTTAACATGTAGCAAACTAAGTTGCCTTTAAGGTTAAGGATGTGGTAAACGGCCACTACAATATTTGACCTTGTGACCAGAGTTAAATGCACTGGATCTCTTATAGAAGCTATTAAAAGGCCATTAAGGGGTCATCCCATAAATGATCCACTGTGCCTTAACCCAGGATCTTTGGGTTATTACTCAAACGATTGTAGAATGCATGCATGTCACAGGAACAGTGTGAACATAGATGGCAGACCCACATGCACAGCTTCAGGAGATGTTCAGATGAGTAAAGGGGCGTTTAATACTCAGAGTTGTCAGGTACAGGCACAGGTCAAACCAGGTAGGCAGATTGGCAGGTAGAAATGCGGCAGGCAGGCGGGAGGTCAAAAACAAGTAAACTGGTCAAATCACGTACAGGCTTAGGCTACGGTACCAGTAGGGATGATCCAAGTCCTCAACGTGGTTAGAAAGGCAGAACGGTAACAAGCAGGCAGGAATACAGAATGCTGGAACGGCAACGAAACTAACGTCTGGCAGAAAACTAAAGTAAGTGCTGGTGGCTATATATAAAAACAGATGTGTGATAACGTGACTAAAACGTAAAAGGGCATGACTGAACACAAACCGGAAGTGAGTACAAAATAAAACAGGAAATGCGTGACAAAACCTCAGGCTGTGACAGCATGACTGCAGAATAACATTTGTCGCGTCCACAGCAGAGTCAGAACTTATTCTTCGCTGTGACAAACACAGGTTTGGCCGTACTTCTTCTATTGACCCCTGTGGCGACAATCTGTTTCAACCCATCTTAACATCTGTGTCTCCCAGCTTAATAAGATGGATACAGCTGTGCATATATAAACAGATAGTGTAATGTGTAGAACTATATTTATGAACAAGGTCTGACGGTTTTAGAACTGGAGGCGCTGTTAATATGTCTGAACACGCTGGTAACACAGCTGTTTTTTGGGTCGGTTGCAGCTGCTTCTGATGAAATGCACTAAACACTAAAAACACTAAATTGCCCTTATCCTGTAACTAAGTGTAGCCTGTAGGAGATGCAACCTCCTAAATGTTTTATTTAGATACAGTATATAAGATAAGAGAAAACTTTATAAATCCCACGATGGGGAAGTTCTGTTTTTTTCCGCAGCAAGGAGACATTGAAAAAGACAGCAGACAAAAACAAGATACAACAGAATAGACAGAAGTATTAATTGTACAAGAAAAAAGTAAACAGCTAAATGTGGACTGGTGAGTGAATATTTATATTAAGCTCCTGAAATGCTGCATTGGTTTTAGTGTCTGTCCAAACATTTCTACGTCACGTTTCATGTCCTAATTAAACTTTCACAGACACAGGATTAGTCATCAAGGTGCTTCAGTGAAACAAACTGAGTAAATGCTCTGTTAAGAACTACCAGGTTTATTCATTCTGTGCACAGACAGGTTTAAAATCCAAAGATTAATATGAATCAGTCATATGTTTTTTAAGTAATCAATTTACCGAAAGAGCAATGCCGACAAGATAAAAGACTACTGACAGAAATGACAGTGAGATGATTGGTTGCCGTGGTAACACTTACTTCTGTGTTTGATATCACCTTTGGTCATTACCTTAGATCAGGGATAGGACAGAAACTCTCGAGTACCAGCAGGTGGTGACAGTCATCCACTCACAGATAATGAAGAGCCGTAAAAGAGATCACGTCAACAGTGGCTGTGAGGACCAAATATGTATGATTTTGGTAATATAATAACCCAGTAATGCCCAAGTGTCACAAGGTACTGATATAGATGTTGATGGATTATAAATTATTCTATTTTTTGTGTGTGTTTTGGTGACAACACAAACACACAACACAAGGTCAATCCAAAGAAAGATCCCTGAAAGAAATGTGCACTTATCATCAATCTTCAATTCAGCTCATTCTTCCCAACTTTGGATAAAAGCTAAAGCTAAAGCTAAATAACTAAAGTAACAACAAACAGCATTAATACATTTGTTATTTTAATAAGTTAAAGTTGCAGATTAAATGAGCTTTAAATGTCAGTCTCCAGTGGATCCACTCCACCCGCCCACGTGCTCACAGGTGAGATCTGCGAATGAAGAAAATGACACAAAGTTATGTCTTCGGTACGAGGAGTCTCCCAGTGTCAGCTCCAGCTCAGATGGATGCAGCCAGGACCTGTCTGCTCTGTGTGGTTCTGTGTGTGGGGACGGGGACTGGCACCAGAACCGGACACAGCACTGACGACAGGACAGAGCGATGGGTTCTTCACGATTACATGATGACTTTATACCAATCATTCAACAGGCTTCATCCCACAGACATTAATGGCTCACGCGGATTTACGAACACCATAACAGGATTTGTGGACAAAGGAAAAGGTTAGAGCAAATATGATCTTATTTAATATTATACTTTTATGTCTGTATATGATGTTTTTTAACATATTTTATTAAAATATGTTGGTTAGTCTATAGTTTTCTAATCTTCCACCCTATCACACTTTTTTGTCTGAGCTGTTGGCCTTTGTTGGCCTTTTAAAATCAATACTAATTCACTATTACCATTGCAGGTCAACGATGAGACATTGTTATTATTATTATTATTATTATTATTATTATTATTATTATAACACACATTATGACACATAACAATTGGTTTTGTTTGTATAGTATGTGCTTCTTAAATTATACACAATGTGCATCGAACAATAAATTTGATAAATACTTAAATATTATAATATTTATATTTTAAAACAACATCTAAAGAAATAAAACAAGTGGTTTCTAACTTGCACATGTATTTGAGGGAAAAAAAAGTGATCAGAACCTTCAAAGCAACCACTGAAACATTGAACAAAAGCCTCTGATGACTAGAAATATAACCAGTAACATACATTATCAATGAATTCCTATAAATGTTTTAGGTTTGGTCTAGATCATTAGACCTCCTACCTGCCAGTGGTGCTGCAGCTTTTCTGATAAAGTTTAATATCATACTCTTTATATTATATATTAATTTGAAAAGAATTTGACCAGTGTTTCCACTTATGGGCCGGTGTTTATCTTTTACGTAAATCTTCGTTATGTTCCGTTTACATGACATAATAAATCAGCACACTGAACCCAATAATACTAAATGTATTTGCCACAACTTACAATAGTTTAGCTTTTACTGTATTTTGCTATTGACGCTGCAACACTGTCTCAATATTAAAATCTAATGAATAAAGAAACGTGTGATCTGATCCACAGACCGTCCATCATCTCAGAGAGGTCAGCATTACACTTTCGACGTGTCCAGCCTGAACAAGGATGAACTGGTGGAGGCGGAACTTAGAATTCTAAGGAAACCTGCACCAGACCTCCCGACTGTCCTAAGTGGAGGAAACCTTTACAGCCTTCGCCTATACTCCTGCTCATCACACATGCAGCTGCTGGACTCCAGGACTGTGGAGGTTTTGGACGGCGGTCTGCCTAAGTGGGAGGTGTTTGATGTGTGGTCCAGCATCGAGGCCTGTATGAGGAGTGGCGTGGAACCGCTGCAGGTCTGCTTCCACCTCCTGGTCTCCTCTGAGCTGAACAAGCAACCGGTCAATCCACTGCTGCTGGGGCTTGGTCACCACGATCTGCCACAGCAGCAGAGAGCTTTGCTGGTGGTCTTTTCACATACTGACACCAAGGACAGTCTGTTCAAAGAGGTACTGGATGGAGGGGAATTTGAACGCCCACAGTCCTTTAAACCTTGGACCAACCCTGAGAAGAAGCATCTACCACACGGTCTCAGAGCCTTATTCAAACGCTCCTTCAGTGGGAGGAGTGGACGCAGAAGGCCGCGCTGCAGTCGTAAACCACTCCTGGTCAACTTCAAAGATCTGGGGTGGGATGACTGGATCATCGCCCCTTTGAACTACGAGGCTCACTACTGTGACGGCGTCTGCGATTTCCCCCTGCGCTCCCACCTGGAGCCCACCAACCACGCCGTCATCCAGACCCTCATCAGCTCTATGGAGCCAGGCATCAGTCCGCCTAGTTGCTGCGTCCCCTCCAGCCTCAGTCCCATCAGCATCCTCTACATTGACTCACGCAACAACGTGGTCTATAAGCAGTATGAGGACATGGTGGTGGAGAGCTGTGGCTGTCGCTAGCACAGAGGATGTACCGCAGAGCAGACCGGGAGGATCGAAAGCTAACATTCATGTTTTATACCAGCTGAAGTCTGGTCTGTAGCCTCACTACTGTCACCAGCCGGCTGCTGTTTGGTGCTAAATGAGGAATAAAGTTGGTTAGGGGAGTGAAGCAGAAATATTTACATCTGTGTATTGCCATATTTATCAAAACCTGCTTTTCTTTCAACAAGAACATTTCCAGTAACCACAACACACAAACCAAAAGTTAAATGTTATAATTGTATTATTATATTATTTTCACATAAATGTTTAAACCCTGTAATAGTTTGCTGTTATGTATTATAGTTTCTTCTTTAGCCTTCATGTTATACATCCACCTGTAATGGAAATAAAAGACCTGTACAATATATTGAGATATTGCATTGATGAATCATCTCACTGGGCCCCTCAACTGACAAACAGGTAGATTTCACTGAAACGTGTGGCAATAAACTGACATTTGGTCCACTACAAATGACTGGATTATGCGAGAGAGACAACACTGACTGAAAACAGAAGACAATTTGCATATGAAATCAAAAACATTGATCTGGGTTTTCACTTCTTTTGGAGGCTTGCGTGAGTAGTCAGACTAACTGATACAGTACAGTGTATCTACAAGTTATATTAAAGAACTATATTTGCAAACTAAAGCACTAAAAATGAAATTTGACACATTTTCATTACGACAAATTAGTTTTTTCATTCATTCTGTAATCCATGCCAATACTTCCTTTGCCAGGGACCAGTGCCAGCAGGTCTGTAGGCAGAGTGTCTTTATTCAAGTATCTGAGTCATGTCTTCAGGTCTCCATGGATCCATTCTGACACCATTCTGGCTACGTCTCTTCCAGCATCCAGGACGAAGGCGTGGCGGAACCCTTTGTCGCACAGTCTGATATGTCCATGTGGAAAGTCCCGCTTGATGTCTTGATAATATTGTACAGGACACCAATGGTCTGATGCTCCATAATAAAAGATAAGCTGATGGTAGAAGTGACAGAATTCCACATGAACTCACAATAATTACAAATCACCACCTATTTTAACGTCTAATTGCTCAATTTCTCTTTCTTGTATTGATTGGTATACTCATTTATTGTGAAAGGTTTCTTACCTTTCCCAGATTTTCCTGGATAGTGACATTGTCTCTCCCCCATACCTTCCTCATTTCCTGGCTGCCCATGTACATGGCATTGGCTACAGAGACAGAGACAGATCGACTCTGATGCAGCATTTAACTTCCTTTTTTAACTACTGTAACTGTGTCATTTATTTGTTGAACAATTTTGCAATTTATAGAATTATAGGCACTTAAAATAGTCCAGATGGCTTCAGTTTGGCTAAAACAAGATTGAATAAAGGAGAATCAACCTTTGCATGTCTGACCAACAAAGCTTTACCAACCTGCACAGTCTCCGCTGAGCAGACTTACAGCAGGCTTGACTACAGTGACGTCCAGAGAACGAATGCCACCTAGCACCAGTGTGATCAAGATGCTTTTGAGGCTCTCAGGCAGCAGGGAGAGCAGGAAGACAGGCAGGTAGGCTATGTAACGCATGTAACACAGCACAGGGGTCATGACCTTCCCCTGAGGGGTCTGAGCCATGCGCTCAATAGTGGGAAAAAGCAGGACGGCCTTAACAACCTGGGCATAAAGAAACACAGCAATGGAAAATTTTGAGTGATCGGCTCTGAGGTAAGAACTAGAAACTCCCTAAATGGAAAAAGGGAAATTTTGATGTCATGTGATCTGGTTCCATTGAGAATAAAACCCACATGCTGTCATTTATGTTTCTTACAGTAACTAACCTTGAGTTCAGGATCTAGCTTCATCATCTCCAGAATAATGTAGCAGCCGATGGAGTGGCCAATCAGGACTAGACTGGTTTCTCTGGGAACATGTTTCCTGAGGAAGCTCAGTTTGTGTTTGATCTGACTGTCCAGACCAAATACATCAGCATCTGCTGCCAACGAGGATTCTGGAGAATAGAAAATACAAAATTAAGTAAAGCTACTGTACGTTGCTGTAGATGAGAGTAACAAAATTCCCTCTGGAAAAACAGACACGTAGCAGCAAAATAGATGGATACAGATATTTAGCAACAACAGTCATACTGCTCAGCACTGCTTCCCATTGAAATATTGGGGACCGTTTAGTGTTTTAGATCGGTGTTATGATACACACAGAACATAAGAATAATCACTACCTTCTATCATGTCCATGGAGTCTGGAGGTGCACAGTGACCAGCGTGGCTCAAAGCCCACACAGGATGGCGGTAGTTGAACATGCTATGAAGTGTTTGCATGAAGGTTGTGTAGAAGCCCACCACACCTGGGTTACCTGTACATGAAAGCCAAAGGATTTTAATGTATGTTCTACATCCCTTGTGTTTCCATGCTTTTGTTTGTTGTAATGAGCAAATGTTGTGACACATCGCACCTTCATTTAAAACATCAGGTTTAGTTGCTTCAGCTAAACACAGAAGACTTTATGTCATTTTATTAATTTGTAGAAGAGAACGAGAGATCACCAAAGCCAGTAACAACATTCTGCCATTTAGATGATCCACAAAGATCTTGTTTAATACTTGACTCTAATAAGATGTTTTGTTTTTCTGTCCCTGGTTGTTTAGAATTCTGTAAGGTCAACTGTCTTGAGATGATTATTTTTGCGTGAACTGAAACTAAATTAATAAACTAAATTAAACTACCTGTAGAAGTGAATGAATTTGCATGATTTTCAAATACAGAGTTTTAAAACATTTCAACTGAACTAATGCAATTTTTGAAATGATGGTTAGATTGAAAAACGCAGCATATTAGTTCTCACCTGGAATGATAAGGAACAGGATTTTGTGTCCGGGATGTAACTTAACAGAGCCAAACTTCAGGACCTCTGTGGCGGCCCCACCACAGTAGATGAAGTCTGTATGTGGCACATCTCTACTGTCTGCCCCCATGTCTTCCATCACATCGACTCTGGGCAAAAATTCCAAACACAAATACAATCATTCTATTATAGTAATACTAATTTAACGAACACGACAGGAACTACATGTATCCAGACATATCGCCCACAGACTTTGACAGCAGGGTCCAAAGGCGATAAGTTACATCCACGTCACCATTTAAAGTGCGTGTGGTTTGCACATTACTAAAGCACCCACACGCTTCCACAGATGAAAGCTTCCGTGAAGAACAGAACACTAAGAAAAGTTCATAGACGTTAACGCTTCAATGTAGCTGATAAATGTACACTCTCACTCACGGAATTCGTTGTTTCTACCGCTTTGTCTTCAAATAGTGTTAGTTCATTGCAGCCGCGTTCCAGTAAATATTCCCCTAATTTATCACTGCTTTTGTATTTTTAGTGATTAATATTTAAAATTAATAGTAATATATACAAATATGCAATAACTTAAATTAAACTGAAAATGCTTATAGACTTGGTGACGTTACTTCGAATACGGACGGCCTCTTTGGCATCTTTATCGAAGCTGTCTGACAACTAAAATACGCCGCATTACCTCTTTATAATGATCTAAAACCTTCCCGAGTGTCTGACTTGTTTACAGTGCGACGGCTTCCGGGCTTCCTCAATGCTTACACCTGATTGGTCCACTGACCTGTGGTCCCATAATTCCGTGCGCCCCTTAAAAGCCCACGCATAACAACCTAAACAGCAGATTGTAACTGAAACAAATGGTACAATACCAAATAGAAATACACAAAGTATGGTGTCAAACTCTGACTTCACGCTGTGAGTGTACTGTATGATGCAGCAAAGCCTCATTCAGTTTGAGGTGAAACTGTGACTGTGTGACCCAGTGACAAAGACAGAGGTCCTACAGCAAGAGCAATACAAAAAGATGACTCGTATAAACCCAGGTGGTGACACCCGTGACGTCATATACTAAAAGTCTAGCTGGACGACACAGAGACGCCCGTGAAGCTTCTGAAAGGGTTTAAGCCAAAACATCCGAGAAACAACAGGTAATTTTTCCTGAGTCATGAGCTTTGTTAAACATAACATCCTTCATGTAATATCAGTTCCACCGCGGAGACGTCTTTCATTATGTTTGTTACTGTAACTGATTTATCATGAAAAAGCTTCTTGGATGAGGTTGACAATTTTTCTAGACAGAATGTACAATATGTCCATTGTTTTACCTGCACTTACTCATGACAGCATCTCTGATCACGGTTCACTTCTGCATTTTTGTTCTTATAAATACACTGTTTACTTTCCAGGTGACTCATGATGATACGTTGGAAAACTAGTCAGTAATGTAATAATACATTTTACAAGCAAATATATTAGAAAGGGGCAAATGATCAAAAAAAGTGTTTTCTCATCACTGTGGTTTGCAAATGCAGTTTTATTGGTGTAGGGTGTGAACATGAACTTACCACAGGTATTTCAGAAGATGTAGCAATGTGGATAAAATGTCTTCTGTGTTTTGTTTTGTTGCGTATCATATTATTGTGGAGGTCTGCTATTTTATTCAAAGATTTAAGGTTTTAAGGTAGGAAATCCAGATCAGCAGGAAGTAACAGCCTTCTGATTCTATATACAGTCAGGACCATAAATATTTGGACAGAGACACATTTCTTCTAATTTTGTTTCTGTACATTACCACAGTGAATTTTAAATGAAACAACTCAGATGCCATTGAAGTGCAGACTCTCAGCTTTAATTCCATGGGTTGAACAAAAAGATTGCATAAAACTGTGAAAAACTAAAGCATTTATTAAACACAATCCCTTCATTTCATGGGCTCGTAAGTAATTGGACAATTGACTTCCATGCTATTGCATGGGCAGGTGTGGACAATTTCCTTGTTATGTCACTATGAGTGAAGCAGATAAAAGGCCTGGAGTTGATTAGAGGACTCGTGTTTGCATTTTGAAGATTTTGCTGTGAACAGACAACATGCGGTCAAAGGAGCTCTCCATGCAGGTGAAACGAGCCATCATTAAGCTGAGAAAACAGAAAAAAAACATGGGAGAAATTGCTACAGTATTAGGAGTGGCAAAATCAACAGTGTGGTACATCCTGAGAAAGAAAGAAAGCACTGGTGAACTTAGCAACGCAAAAAGACCTGGACGTCCACGGAAGACAACAGTGGTGGATGATCGCAGAATCATTTCCATGGTGAAGAGGAACCCATTCACAACAGCCAACCAAGTGAACACTCTCCAGGAGGTAGGCGTATCAATATCCAAGTCTACCATAAAGAGAAGACTGCATGAAAGTAAATACAGAGGGTACACTGCAAGGTGCAAGCCACTCATAAGCCTCAAGAATAGGAAGGCCAGATTGGACTTTGCTAGAAAGCATCTAAAAAAGCCAGCACAGTTCTGGAAAAACATTCTTTGGACAGATAAAACCAAAATCAACCTCTACCAGAATGATGGCAAGAGAAAAGTATGGAGAAGGCGTGGAGAAGCTCATGATCCAAAGCACACTACATCATCAGTAAAACACTGTGGAGGCAGTGTGATGGCCTGGGCGTGCATGGCTGCTAGTGGCACTGGGACACTAGTGTTTATTGATGACGTGACACAGGACAGAAGCAGCCGAATGAATTCTGAGGTGTTCAGAGACATACTGTCTGCGCAGATCCAGGTGAATGCAGTCAAACTGATTGGGCGGCGTTTCATAATACAGATGGACAACGACCCAAAACATACAGCCAAAGCAACTCAGGAGTTTATTAAAGCAAAGAAGTGGAATATGCTTGAATGGCCAAGTCAGTCACCTGATCTTAACCCAATTGAGCATGCATTTCACTTGTTGAAGACTAAACTGAAGACAGAAAGGCCCACAAACAAACAGCAACTGAAAGCCGCTGCAGTAAAGGCCTGGCAGAGCATTCAGAAGGAGAAAACCCAGCATCTCGTGATGTCCATGAGTTCAAGACTTCAGGCTGTCATTGCCAACAAAGGGTTTTCAACCAAATATTAGTAATGACCATTTTATTTTCAGTTGTTTCATTTGTCCAATTACTTACGAGCCCATGAAATGAAGGGATTGTGTTTAATAAATGCTTTAGTTTTTCACAGTTTTATGCAATCTTTTTGTTCAACCCATGGAATTAAAGCTGAAAGTCTGCACTTCAATGGTATCTGAGTTGTTTCATTTAAAATTCACTGTGGTAATGTACAGAAACAAAATTAGAAGAAATTTGTCTCTGTCCAAATATTTATGGTCCTGATATATTCAGCTCCTGTATTGGTCATGTCTTAATACTGAACATTTCAAATAATGCACCTAAAGTAAAATAGTCTCTAAAAGAATATAATCCAGAGTTTGTCTCTAGTTCACCTTAGTTCAGACACTGAGCTGACATCAGGCATCAGCATTAAAATGCAGCTTGGAGCAGTCCTTGTCTGGCTCTGGGATCTAACTACTGAAGCTCGTCTGGAAGCTCGCTTTGTCAATAAGCATCAGTGTAATTTAAAAAGGGTCATAGTCACATTACATCTAAACTGCAGCATCATGTTGAACATTTAATGTCAGTATTTGCTGGATTTGGGTTCGTACTGGATTTTCCTTTTTTCGCTCTCTTTTTTTGCTACTAAAATGAGAAAATGTTGAAAATGTTTCTGTCTTTATTGTTTATTTAATAACATAATTAACATGACATTTTATATCATATAGTATATAATGTAATATTTTATATAGTAATTTATATTAAATTAATCTTAATCAAGTTCATCTATTGTAACAAAGTCCTTTTTCACACAGACATATGAATGTTACTGGCCAATGAGCGTTGGCCACTCACTGAACGACTTCCAGTTAAAGGGTAATGGAACCTCAACATCCATCCTTTTACTGCTCACTCTAACATATGGGGCTGTGCCCTGCGAGGCCTTTCTCATGACGTCTACAGTTTCATTAAATCCTCTGGAAAGATGAGTCTGGAAAACACTGATGGTCTCTTTGGCGTTGTTAGAGACTCGCTCCAAGCTAAAGGCACTGCAGAGCTCCTGGACCTTCTGTTTGGTGAGAAGCTTATACTGGGCCACGTTCCGCTTTGCCTCCTCAGTCTGTTGTTGTGAAGATTCCAGCACATCTGCATAGATGGCATCAACCTGAGCAGCAAACTGAAGGTTTTTATCTTTTAGCACAGTGAGGAAATTCTCAGCCTTCTCATACATCATCACAGGAATGTCACTGACTGCTTTGTGAAGCAGTTCAAGATTCATGAGCAGTGACTCTAACAGCTGATGATACAAAGATGTCAGTTTCTCCATGATCTCGTTTCCATTAATGCTCGTTCTGGTTTCAGCTATGGTGAAATTGACTTTCCTGACATAATCAGACACGTTCTCGGTGGCGATGACAAACTTCTGACCTGCTCTGTCAGCAGACTTTAAAACAGACCAGAGCGTCAGCTGAAACAGCTCCAGGCTCGAGATGTTCTGTTCAGATCCATGCACGGGAAACTTGGTGGCACTCAGAAACCGTTTGACGTCATCCAGCAGGACAGAAACCTGGTCCCTACTGTGGTTCAGAACATGTCTGGTGCTGCTTGTCAGCCTGTCTCTAACATCAGCCACGCTCATGGACAGAATGGCATTGGACGCCCTGGTGTACACCTGTTTTACCTGATCCCCGAGATGTTGGATTGAATTCTGCAGCGTGTTAACGAATGCCAGAACCTGGTTATAGACTCTCTCTATGAAACTGGAAATCGTGTGTTTGAACTTCACGCAGCCACGGTTAAGGTCAAAGCCAAAGTGAGCCGTGTGGTACTTGTTAATAAAGCTGAGCACAGCTCTGGACATGGCAGGAATCCTCTGCTTGGTCCCTTCGAACACATCCTGAACCCAGTCCCAGTTCCATGTTGTCTGCAACATTAACTTCTGGGAGTTCCTCAGCGTAGCTTTAGCAGTAAACACGTCAACGTCTTTGTCAGGAGCAGACTGAAGGTGAAGAAGAAGAAGATTCAGTGTTTTCACTCAGTAACACTGTTACTGATGAATACAGGAGCAGATGCAGCTGTTACCTGGTAGCGACTGAATAGTTTTCCATAAAGCTGTGATGGGGACCGGCGTTGAAACTGGAACCCAAGGAAGCCAGACGACGGAGACGACACCGACGCTGTGATGCCATCTTTGCGGGAAGCAAAGCGGAAGCTCACGTCGGCAAACGTTCGGCTACTGATGTCAACACTGAGAGTATGATGGGAGAGCCTTGGAAGCATGAAGGAACAGCTGTTAAACCCACATATATACGATCTACAACTGTTAAACCACTGAAATGTGAATGAGAGAAACAAAACGAGAACCTACATCAAATCAGTCGTAGGCGTTTGGCGCTTTAGTCTGAAAAACAGTCATGTGTAAATTGTTAGGGATTTATTATCATTCACAAGACAAATCAGAGCTCCTTCCTAAAACACACTTATAGTATCTGGTATTGATTAATAGGCTATTTATTCTGGCCACATCAGCAAACAGACATCACACATGACCCTTCATACAGAAACTTTTGTCATAAAGTTGTACAATACTGAGATTTACTTCACTTAGACTTAGACTCACATTTAAATGAGACACACTAACATCACACCCTATCTAAAATAAAGATACATCCAGGCATATCTCACCTCAGGGTGTGTGTCAAAATGTGCTGCAAGTTAACATTTACGTCATTGTGGATCAAGCTGCTTTTCCCATTTATACTGATTGCTCCATTATCAAATCCAACGGTTGAACTACCTGAGAAAAGAATACACATAGAAATACTGCAGTTTTGGAATAGTTAACTAAAGCAGTGTGGCCTTGTCTTACCAGAGAAGTTATAGTCCAGGAAGCTCATGGTGGAGCTACAGATGGAGGCTAGAGACGTTACAAGCTTGGACTCTTTTCTCTCCACGTTGGCAACTGTTGACACATTATATGCTGGGGAGGAAACCTTCACTGTGGCACCAAGTTTACCGAACGCTGGGACAAACACACTTAAAGGCAGATGCATGACAACTTCAGGAATTCCCACTTTTTGCTCTGGGACGACAATGGTTGGAAGTTGAAGGTTTGAAATCTGGCCAAGGATTTGGTTCAGGCCCAGTGTGTGCTCTGCAATTGTAAAGGAGGGGGGCAGAGAGAAGGAGGAGACTCTGATGTCATACTGGGGCATGTTGAAGGACATCTTCCCCTGCAGATACTCTGTGTTAACATTGTAACTAGGAACAGATATCACTGGTAAACCAGGCAACAGCACCTCAAAGGCCTTTGTGGTGATCACCTTAGGGATGGTAACACTCTTTGGATCCACTGTGAAGGCTTCCACCTGCAAATTGGTGAATGGCAAATTAAAGGCTGGGACTGAAACCACAGGGAGAAGCGTGACATGTTCAAGCCTGTTAGACCTCTCAGATTTCGTGTCTGTACTCTTAGTCAGGGGTTTGTGGAGTTTTTTTAGCCACGACGGCATCACAAAGCTAATGTCAGGGAGGCTAAAGGTGACGCCGCTGTCAGTGGAGGTAGATGGAATTGCATACTCCTGCCCGTCCACGGCCTTTGTGTAAATCACATTCAAAGACACGTTAAGGGCGTCCACTGCTGTACTCAGGTCCACGCGTATCTCTGATTCCTCATTGGACACGAGCAGATCACAGGCAGAGGTGAGAGTCGCTAGCTGATGCCTAGCCCTCCATGTGAACGCCTGCCTCTGGGAGCCCACGGCCGCCGTGATGCTGTGAACGGCGGAGGTGGGCCCCAGTCGGCTGGGCTGACTCGCATCCATGCTGAGTGTAGTCCTGAAGGTCGTCAAAGGAGCAAAGTCCAGCTCTCCTTTAACATTGTGTCGTCCATTTGTGTTGAAAGGCGCCAAATCAACATGGTTACGGCTGCTGTAATCAATTGCTGCAAACATGCGCCGCAGGGAAACGTCTAGAGCAAAAGTCTTGTTGAAGTCAAAGTGGATCACGTTGCCTGGGCTTCGTTTCTGTTTCTCCTGCTTGTTAATGTCCGAGTTTAAGGCCGTTCTGACGGTTGAACGCAGGCCGTTGGCATCGAGGTAGAAGCTGGCTCCATGTTTCACCTCCCCAGCAATGTTACATCCTCCCATGACTGTCACGTCTGACTTTCCTTCAGTCGAGGTCTCCAGTGACACGTAGGAGGGAACTGCTTCAAGTGCCCAGTTGGTTTCAACGTGTCCTTCGCCGACAGATTCAATCAGCGGAATGTTAAACACGTATTTCACTTTCTTCATAGAAGCAACATTTGGTTTAGTTTCAGTGCTTCCAGTAAGTTTTTGATTTAATTCTAGATTTAGAAATGGCAGCTTGAACATCACATAGTTCGCTACAGAGCTTTGGATGTTTCGTTCTGAGAGACTAACTGAAGAATCGTGGTTGGCCTCCACGTTGCTATGGTCCAGGGACACGGTGGTGGCCACTTTGAGCCCCCTTGTCTGTGTTAAACTAGTGGTTCCATCGATCTTTCCATTCAAAATGTCAAACACAGATGTTGAGGAAGCATCAAAATGAGCAACAATGTCAGTCTGGTTGTACAGGCCAGCATGAGCACTGACGCCCATCACAGTGGACTTGAAGGAGAAGTCCCAGCTCATGTTACCCATGGCTGGGATGGTCACGTGATTCGGAAGGGCTGGCAGTGTGAGAGTTGGCAACCTCATTTCACTTAAGGATTCTGGGACGTGGATGACAGGTATCTCCAGAGACGGAAGCACAAGGGTATAGGAAGGAACAGAGAAACCTAGAGCTGGAACCTTGAAGCCTGGTGTCCTGAACTCCTTAGGAACAGTGTAGCCAAACACTGGCATCTCAACCCTGAAGGCGGACACGTCTATGTTCAGTGACGGTATCCTGTATCCGGGCACAACCAGGACTCTGGAGGGGACGTTAGGAGGATCCAGTCTGTGTTTCACATACTGGGACTTTGCTTGACTGTAGGAAGCTTTTAGAAAGGTGACCACTTGATCTCGGCATTGTTCAAACTGAGCCTGGAGGGCCTCAGCATTGTCGCTGATTATGCTGTAGATTGGTTCAAGGTATACGTCAAAGCTGTGTTTATCAGGATTCTTGGAGTAAAAAAGCTTCAGGTTCAGATCCAATACCTGCTGAGGTGTATTTAGCAAGGCTTGGAGTCCAGCATCTCTCCATAGAGAGACGTCTCTGAGCTCAGGGGTAGTTAATTGGAGGTAAGGCACCGTTATCTCTGGGACAGAAAGAGGAACCGTTAGGAAGTCCAGGTTAGCCTCTGCATTCAGCGATGCATGAAGGAAGGCATTCACATCATTGTTTTCTGCTGTGAAGTTGTGTTTGTACTTGTATTGGTTGAATCTCGCCAAAGCAAAGCAGTAGCTCTGCTGCTTCTCCGAGTTTAGAATGATTCCGTAGTCATGCTGAAGATCCACCTTACCCGTGAGCTTCAGTGGCAACGACAGCTTGGAGTTAACTTTGTTTGTAGCTTCAAGCACTGTCTCAAACGGGTGAACCACGAATCTGAGTAGGTTGGACATAGATCCGCTCAGAGCTCCAGTGAATACAGCTTCATGAGAGGCAGTCAGCTGGAGTTTCAAATCCTCTAGATTTGCCTTCAAGTTTAAAAGCACAACACTGTTTTTGACATATGGAGCTTTGGCTTCACATTTAGCTTCCACAGTAAAATGACTTAAGGTCACTGACTCGGCCATCAGTGTTTGCTTCAGTTTCAAAGCATTGCTGTCTGTGTTACCTATAAAGGTTAGGTTGGCAGTGTGAAGGTCGATGTTCACCTCAACATTGCTTTTGTGTGAAGCCTCATCACTATAGTCCTGAATGGACCACTGTCCTTCACCAGTTGTTCCACTACTCAGAGTCATTCTACCAGATTCCACTGAGGCACCTATGTTCTGTTTTATCGACACCTGATTTGAAACAGTAAGTGATGGAATGGCCACATTATGACTGTAGATGGTGCTGATGGCTGCAGAGATCCCACTCCTTGACGTAACTGTCATTCTGTTGACCAGGTCTGCTGTGTACATCTGGGTCGTGGCCTTGGCGCTAGTCACGAGGGAAGTCTCGACAAAAGAGCCAGTCAGCATCAAGGATCCATCATGGTCTATTGAGAAGGTCGCATGTGACGCTTTAACCTTTTCTGTCCATATTAATTTCTTCATTCTTGGAGCTTCCAACAGAGCTGAGGCTTCAAAGGTGTATTTGAGGGATTCAATGGGTGAAGTAGCATAAGAAGCAACGGTGGCTGTAAACTGTGGGTTCTTTGAGGAGGATGTTGAGTTCTCAACTTTTCCTGTAGTTACAACTGTGACCTGTGGGGAGACCAGCCGAAATTCCCCATGGAGTTTGCCAAAGAGGGGCAGGCAGATGTCACTGCGAAGCTTGGACAGTTTGATCTCTGGAACTGGAAGCATCGTGATTTTAAAGTCCGTCAGGTTTAATATGGGGATGTGGATGGGGAAAAACTTGATTTCAGAAAGAGTTAACTTTGGTAAAGTGAAATCCGGTAGGTCACAAAGGTAGAGAAGCTTTAGGTCACCAAAGATTTGTTCAGGGTTGGGCTTTGGGATCTGAAACTCCTTAATGCGGTCCAGAAATGCAATTATCTGAGCCTTGAGGTCCTCAAAGTCTATAGTGATGGCAGGAATTGTGTAGGAGCCGAGGATGGTGACTTTGGGAACTAAAATCTGAGCTGGAAGCTTGATGTCCTGCAGTTTGTTCAGATTGATAGTGAATTCTGGAATCCTCAGGTCAGTAAACGGGACAGTGAACGCAGCAACGTGTACCTCAGCCTCCATCAGCGCTCCTAGAGCTCGATCTACAGATTGTTTCATCTGGGTGAGGAAGCCGTTGTCCTTTAATACTGTTAAGATCCTGTCAATCAAACGATTAATCTGCGAAGACATTAAAGTAACAACGTTGTTATAAAACTCACTGGCTCGTTGGAGGTGAATGTATATCTCTTGTCTGATGTCCATGTCCAGGATTCTTTGTCTCATATCCTCCAGGACATCCTGTACTTTCAGCTTGATGTCATTATAAAAGGTGGTGTCAATCACTTTCCTCAGTTTCTTTAGAGCATCAGCGACTTTTGTGTTTTTTAATTCATCCAAATATTCAAATACAGATTTCTGAATCTCTCTAACAAACTCCCTTACAGCCTCAACCTTCTCCACAATCTCATATACTCTGATCTGCTCATTGACATAGTTGGTTAGTTCTACAACCTTTTTATTCGTCTCGTCGACAAACACACTATAGTTGAATTCCTTCAGTAATTTCAGCATTAGAGAAATCTGCTTATTAAAGTCATCAATACTTTTTTTGATGTTTATTGATCGTATGTGACTTGTCACACGGTGCAGAAACTGCAGGATGTGATCATGGACAAATTCAAATTTGGCAGACTTCAGAGCTTTCACCAACGTCTGCACAGTCTGCTCAACCTTAAACTCCTTGATGAGAATAACCGCCTGATCCATTAAGTCTTTTAACCCACTGTCAATGTTGTATTTGACCAGAAGGTCCCTGATGTAAAAATAAACCGTGTTGATTTTGTGAGCGACCTCATATTCATCGATCCAGTTGACGATAACGTCATTCATGGATTCAAGCACGTTGGCTATTTCTGACGAGGGGATTCTGTAAACGAGCTGCTCCACGTACCCAGCCAAGTCAACGGACATGATGTTATCTATTAGCTCCTGGGAAAACGCGCTGACATTAAAGTTTTCAACCACTTTTCTTATTTCAGACAGTTTGTCTTTGATTGTTTCCAGGATCTGATATTTGGCGTTGAGCTCTCGCAGCCACGCAGCGCTGCCCTCTGTGAGCTTCTGTAAATCGATCTGCCTGATGACATCTTCTGTTGCATAGAGTCCCCTGAGCAGGGTCTGCTTGATCTCATACCTGCCATCCAAAGCTTGAAGCTGGTTTCCAACCTGCTCCAGGATGCGTGTTATGTCGTTGGCCAGATGTCCTTCCTTGACATAGTCTTTGACTGTGAGCATCATGTTTCTAATGTTAGTGGCGGTTTTAATCACCGTTTTCTCCAGGTTCTTTCTCAGGTTCTTCATAATCAGCTCCAGGTCTTTCAGACTTACAGAAAACTCCTTGATCAGATAATCAATCTTTGCCTTCACTTGACTCACTTTTCTCTCCAAGTCCATTTCCTTCATGAAGGCACTGACTTGCGCTGGAAGTTGATCCAACATGGCTCTGAAGTCAGCAATTAGCTGGTTAATGTCTAGACTGTTGATGAACTGCTGCAGTGATTCTAAGGCTTCTATAAGGTTGGTCTTGAGCTGCTCGACACCAGCAGGAAAGCTCTGTACGTACGGGACGTGGATAACATGACAGTGAATGTTCTTGTCGTACGTGAGGAAACCAGACATTCTGAATTCCTCTGTTTGTGGCGGTGATCGTTTGCTTCTGCTTGGTTGGGAAAATGTGTTCGTAAACACTGCTCCTGAAAACTCCAATCCAACCTTTGCAGGACTATTGTGAGCCCTGATGTCTTGGTTGTATGTGTGGTTGTTCAGTTTCGATTTTAGTGTCCAGATGAAGGACTGGTCACTTGGGCTCAAAAGCAAGTCATATTTGTTGTCCAAACTTGTGGAAGTGTCCCCGTGCTGAAGCTCATGCATGGTCGATACCCGGTTGTCGTGTGAATATGCAAACACTAGGGGCTCAGCTTTAGCCAGAGTCCTGCTGTACAGCTGCGCTGTGTGTTTGCCAAACAAATGGACTTCTCCATCACTGGAAACAGAAGCGTCAACATTGAGGCTGAAGGGCAGCACCATGGAACGAATGTTGCTCTCGAAGCGCAGAGGCTCAGATGTCAATTGTGCTTCACAGATTGTTTTGGAGGAAAATCCAGCAAACTCAAGTTGACAGCTGTGACTTAGCTGGGCCTCCATCACTAGCCCAGAAAGGTTGTACTTCATCATACCAGCCAGGTCATTGTAGCTGAGTTCATAGGTATGTAAGATGTTGTGCTCCTGGCCATACGCTGCCTTAATGCTCCCCTTCACATCCGCTCTGCTTGGTTGAAGCTTTATGGAACCTTCATGGCTCAAACTGGTTTCATACAACCTGGCATCATTGGTCAAACCAAAGGACAGAAGAAACGGCTTAATTCCAAGTTTGAGGTCATGTTTGTAGTAAATATCATCACAGATGAAGTTGTTGGTGTTGGAGTGGAGGGCTAAGGTCCACAGGGTGAGCGTCAGGGCGTTTCTGCTCTCTGTCTTCATCTGCCTCAGCGTTCCCTCGCTGTGGCTGTTAAACGTCAGCGCCCGTCTGTCCAGCCCCACCCTCAGGGTGTTTCTGGTGCTTGCATCGTATGCGTGGCCCTTGAGAGCAGCATCCACGGACACCTCTGCAGACGTGACTCTAGCCTCGATGTCTAGCTCCCCTCGACCCTCCTCAGCCATCGCTTTGGTCCTTGATGACAGCTTTGCTCCACGGTTGTCTATGGCCCCAGTAAAGACGTTCTCTATTACTATAGGGCTGCACTGAACACTGTTGGTTCCACTCATGGTTAGACCATTCCTGCCAACCTTTACAGTAGTTTTGTGCAGTCCACGGCCTGTGTCCAGGATGACGGAGCCCTCAGAGCTCACATCGAGCCCATTTGAATCCAAGGTTCCTGTTATAAGCCAGAATGCTGTGTTTCTGTCATCGTCAGCCTGTGACTCCACTCTGAGGATGGTCATGTCTCTGGACACACCCAGTTCAACTTTGTTGTTTAGCAGTCGTCCCATGGCTTTTGCAACACAGCTGCTTTTCAGTGTCAGCTGTGCAGCCTTGTACTTCAGCTCAGCCACATGCTTGAAGGCGTTTCTCTGAGCATTGGTTTTAGATGTAAGGCTGAACTCAGAGTTTGCGTAGACTCCACTGATCAAGTTGTGAATATGGATGAATGGACAGTTGAACTGCAGGGTGGACTCTCCACTTCCCTCCTTAGCCCGTGGACGCAGATTGTAGCTGTGGGTGTAGGAGGCATTGCTGTAGAATGAACCTATTTTAATAAGCCCATCTATGGAGCCGTCTCCTGACACGTCATCTGAATTTAGAGTGGATGCCGCCTGAGCAGAGTAGTAGACGGAGGCTTGAAGGCCCAGAGGACTTGATGCTTGGATCCTAAAGTTGGCATTTGAATTCAGCTTGTGTGTTACCCTTAAAGATTCTAGGATGCTGATGGAAGCTTCAATAAGACTATGAGTGAATGAGCTGTTGACGAGGTACTTAAGGTTTTCATCAGCTCTTCCTGACATCATCCCAGTTCCTGGCGAGACAGACAAAACGATTTATCATCAGCATGTGGCCCAACATAGGCAAAAATCTTTTTTTCCCACATTTAGAGGATGTTTACCTTCCAGCTGGTACGACAGCAGGTTGAGAGGTGACTGGGCCACGACCTTGAACTGTGCCACGTAGCTGGGCACATCAACGGTGCTATTGCCCCCGGACACGGAGCCTTCCCAGCTGTAGAAGTTGCTCTTAAACTTGGTGGATGCCTCAACCAAGCCAAGAAGAGGTAGCGTGAAATCCAAGGAAAGAGGAATAGTGAATGAAGGCAGTGGATATTTCCTGGCCCGTACATTCAGGCCTATCTGTGGTACGTTCATCTGAGGAACAGACACCGAGTTGGGGAAGCTCAGGTCTGCAGACGTTTTGCCTCCCATTGGAAGAGGAAGCGAGACAAACACCTTATCCTTGTTGAACTGGTATCGGAAGAAACTGTCACTGTTAAGGTACAAACATCAGGTTAATCAACACCAGCTCAGGCAGCAGTTTAGCAGCAACAGTGGCTCAGGCCTAACTATAACTAAACCCAAACACTTACTGCTGCAGAAACAGCTTCTCAGGCAGAGCTGGCAGGGTGAGGTCTGAGATGCTCCTCTTACTGCGCAGCTTTGCTAGATAAGGAAAGTGTGCAGTCAGTTTGTCCAGCCATATGTTCCCTGCCTTAAGGGAGAAATGGCATTTCACCTCACAATAGATTATTCATTTAACAGGTACACATGACTCTAAAATCTAAAAATGTTTGACCTCGATTCCTTTGGTGACTATGTGACGCAGCTTCATATCCGTCTTGGCAACTCTTTGGTCCAGGCTTCTATCAATGAGCTCCTGCAGCTGTTTCTGATGGTCATGTAGGTGTGGAATTAGTTTCTGAATCTCTGAATTTAAGTGTGACTTGATTTCCACCTCAAACTTGTCATCATCTGGGGAGAAACAATCCAGTGACTGTTCTGCTTGTGTTTCGTGTGGAAGGCGTAACTGATGTCTGAGTTACCGTATCTGAGTGACGCTTTGTGTTTGTAGGAGGTCTCGTGTAGGATAAGGTCTGTTTCAAGCTCCAGAAACAAATCTTCGTCCCTCCTCAGGCTCGTAACGACTGATGCGCTGGTTCTGAGAGCAGGAATCGACATCTGGACTTGTGCCATTGCGTCTTTCATTTCTTCGAATCTGAGTTCACAATAAGGTCACATGATGAGTCAAAGCTGTGCGAAACTAGCAGCTGACACTTCACCAGCCACTGAAGTAGAGTGTCTTACCTCGTTCGCCCAGTAAGAGTCAACTGTGGAACGTTCCTGCTGGTGATGTCGATGGTGACACCGTGCATTTTCTTTCCTTTGGCATCGCTGTCAGTGACAGACAGCTTGATGCCGGCCTCCACATCCAAATCAGGAACCAAGACCTCAGTGGAGTAAACATTCTTGTTGTGGTTGTACTTCAGCAACACGGTGGCTTCTGTTGGGTCGTCACCTAGTAACAGTGGAATCCGTGGTCAGTGTTCATCTGCTGGACCATCTACTGCCACCTTTACTTCGATGTAAATGCGGAAGACAATGGCTTTATATGTGCAGCGACATGTCTTAATAAAGTTCAGGTACCTTCTGCCTTCAGTGTGAGCTTTAAAGACTCGGTTTTGTGTCGCCCTCTTTTGCCCTCTCTGAGCGTTTCATCAGTGAAGGTGGCCGTGTACTCTGATACGGCCCCTGTCGGCTGGATTTCAACTGCAAACCTGAGAATATGAAGCAGCTTTAGTCTAGTTGTGGTGGTGGATTAGAATGATTACAGCTGGCTTCCTTGTACCTGGATTCCCCATTTAAGGGGTAACCTGGGGCATGGTCCATGGAAGTAGCATTAGAGTAACGCACTACGGTGCAAAGCCTCAGACCCCTGAACAAGGGCTGACAGTAAGTCGAGTCAGTTCCATCTTCCACCAGCGAAGGTACCGTTTCTGTTTCATCGGAGGACACTGACAGAATCTTGTTGCTGAATTTCAATAAGAGATAAGTAATAAACCATGAAAGTGTCCAACTTCACAATGAAAATGAATACATGGTTTGACTTAGGGGCCACTGACCTAATGCTGAACAGCTGAGTATTAGCCTTGGCAGCAGGAATGGAAAGCCTCATCTGGTTGCTCTTCATGCTCACCTGAGCTTTCAGAGAGCTCTCATGGTAGATGTTGGTGTGCATGGCGAGCCCGGCCTCCACATAGTCTGGAACGTGAACACCCATCTGTGTGATGAATTCTAGTCCAGCTGAGGGCATGAAGGACAGGCCAGTCTGCAATGGAGGACAGGATGTAAAGGGGCACAATATTAACAATATCACTGTGACACAGGCTGACGGACCATGCTGCTGGAAACTGAGCGGCTCAGTCCTCCTGTGGTTCCTAGCGCCATCACACCAGCTAGTGAGAACTTCAGAGGGAAGCCAGAGGTCGTGGGCAGAGAGAAGACGTTCTCCATGAAGATGTATTGAGCAAAGAGATCGTTGTCATTGCTGGAGGTCAGAGCGTGGAGGATCTGAAGAAAACAACAAGCAATGAATGAATTTACCTCTTGCAAATAAGTTTGATAAACTGATGCATTCAACCTACAAAGGAACTCATTTGATTTGGGACAAAAGCCAACAGTTAAATCAATGTTAAAAATCAGATTGGTAGCAATACACCACAATACATCACGCTATACCAGACAAATCTGAAACAGATGCCCGAGACACCTCAACTGGCTCCTCTCAATGTGGAGGAAGAGCGTCTCTACTCTGAGCTCCTCCCTGGTGACAGAGCTCCTCACCCTACAATATCTCTAAGGGTGCACCCAACCGCCCTACGAAGGAAACTGATTTCGGCCTCTTGTAGCCGCGATCTTGTCTTTTGGTCATGTCCCCCAAAGGCGAGGGTAGCAATGTAGATTGACCTGTACCACAGCTGACCTGTACATTACTGCAGCGATCTGTCTGTCAATCTCATGCTCTTTCTTACCCTTACTTGTGAACAAGGCCCCAAAAACTCCTCCACTTGGGGCAAGAGCTCTCCTCCAACCTAGACAGAACAAACCACCTTCTTCCAGTCAAGAACCATGGCCTCAGACTAGGAGAAACAGATTTTCGTCCCAGCCGCTTCGGACTGAGCTGCAAACGACCCCAGCGGACACTGGAGCCCTTAAGCACCCTAGTGAGGGTATAGACATGGTCCAGTGTTCCAGGACCAGGTTGAAAAACACATTGTTCTTCCTGTATCTGAGGTTCGACTATCAGTCCAATTCTCCTTCTCCAGTACCCTAGCTGAGAAGTGTGATCCCCCTATAGTTGGAACACACTCTCCTGTCCCCCTTTATATGAAGAGAGACAACCACCCCGGTTGTCTAGTCCAGAGAAACTGTACTCATCGTCCACGCAATGTTGCAGAGGCATATCATCGTTGAAAGCACCACAGCATCCAGAGAATCGAGGTACTCAGGATGGATCTCATCCACCCCTTAAACCCAAACCTATTCACATTTTTACAGCTTTAGTAGGAAAATATGTAGAAAAAATAATTCCTTAAATAATTCCTTATTTGCCTAGTGATGCTAATGGTGCTTTTTGTTACTTTAGGGCTGACTGGCTTTTGATATCATATGCACAGTAAACAAACCTATCCCCAGCATCACAGACCAGCTGCAACCTCTGTACACACTTTGTCCACTTTGTTAACCTCATAAAAAAGCCCAAAGCACACACAGTAAATAAAAAAATGTACACATTAAATGCAGCTTATTCTAAGACTTATTCTAGACATGAACTATTGACATGTTTATTTTTTCATTTCCCAGTTTTCTTCTCTAGAATAGTTAAGGTGAAGAAGCCACGTATCTGACCTTCATAGGCAGCACTTTGAGTGTGTCACGGTACATGGTCAGGGCTCCAGCCATCGTTTTCAGGTCGCTCATCTTCAAGTATCCGATCTCTTTTCCCAAAAGCTGCAGATAGGCAGTGGCTTTGGGTGACGGAGAGGAACCCAGGTCGTCAATCAGCCTCTTCACTATGTTTTGGATCTCTTTCAGAAAGTCCGGTGGGACCTAAGGACAGTTTCCAAGTTTTGTGTTTTATTTTTGTGCAATGAAATTAACGAATGGATTCAAAGTCATTTCACCTGTCTCTTCATCCTGCTGCTGTCAGCTGGTCTGTGCAAAATGTCCAGGTACATTACTTTGGAAATGATTTCTGTGAAGAAACCATTTATTCCAAAGAGAGCCTCAAGTATCGGTTCAAACCCTGATCCTTCCACGCCGAACTGGTGGGGAGACAGTTTAAATGTTTACAATTGTTGTAGAAGTTAATTCAACACAGAACTATTGATTTATGTACCTCAAAGAGATCATAGTTGTTGTCAAAAGCCTTGAGTGTGGCCTTTATGGTTGCCTCCTTCAGCATAGGAGAACTCTCATTGCTGATGATATTGCTTTGTATAAAACCAAAGGGAAAATCTGCTTTGTAGCTGCGTGAAGTGCCGTCATACAAGCCGTGGCTGTTCGTCTGTGAAAGACGATTCCTCAAGGCCAACCCAATACCTTCTCTGACTCTGAAGACAATGAAAGAGACTTGGTGGGAGTGATGTCATGAACCAAACAAACACTGATGAATGTAAACTACTAATTCACTGCAGAGGTCATGTCATTGATGGACAGTAACTTACTTTTCCATTTGTGGTTCATTCGAGTTATAGATGTTGTTTAGATGTGAGACAACAAAATTCTGGAGTTGCTCATCTCTCACTGTTTCTAAGTTGTTCACAATGTCTCTGACTACGTCTTGGTCTGGACTTTTCATCAGAACCAGGTACGATGCTACGCGTTTCTCAGTGGGGCCTTCTTTGTCCAGGTACTGCTCCATGAGAACCTGTTTGATCTGCGATCAACCAAGTTCAGAGTTTTAGCTCTTACAGTAGCCTGTGTTCAGGCCCTGAACAGCGAAGAGTTGTAACATGTAAACCCCTCACCTCATCATTAATGTTCATCAGCCTCAAGGCTTGTATAGCTGCCTTCTGGTTTGCTAATGGGATGTCTGGATTTTTTACACACCGCAAAACAGAAGAGATGAGGCTGGGACTGACGGCCTGCATGGCTTCGCCCATGACACCAATGACCTAAAGATTAGAGAGCACGTTATTCTAGTAGCATGAGATGCTGCCTCATCAGTAGAACCTCAACCAGCAGGTCAGATGCATGCTATTAGTACCCGTAGGACAAGGAAAGATGTGTCAGCATCAGCATCAGGAATTCCTCTGGAGCAGCCGTTTAGCAGCGTCTCCATGAACCTGGCCACGTCTGAGACCTCTGAGGTCACCTCTCCTTTATGGAAACTGGATAGAAGACAGGAACTGATTCTCATGAAAATGTTCAGAATGTTCCTGGATCAACAAATAACTAGAATATATACAGTATAACGATAATGAGATTGTTCACTTACTTCTTGACCGTGTTGGCCAACGCATACATGATGGCTCTGCTCTGCTTGTACTGGGCCCTAACCAGCATGCCCCGAACACATGCAGCGTTGGGGTTTGCCTGTAGACTCAGCCAGTACACCAGCAGGTCCACCTCTGGGGAGTTCCAGGAGGCTTCGAGGATGGCGCTGGTGCACTCTGCGGTTCCACACTGGAACAGGGCCTGCCAGCTGATCCACTTCGACGCGCCCAGCATTTCAGGCACCACCTGCTTCAGCGTTTCACTCCTCAGGCTGCGCAGGCCCGTCACCAGTCTGTGGAAAAGGCTGCTCCTCCTCTGAGCCCGATCTGTTCCAGACAAACCTCTAAGGTCCTGCAGCGTCTTCAGAATGGCGTCCTTGCTCTGCACAGGAGCTTTGTCATCAGGGTCTTCAAAGTGGAGCAGCCGGCGCTGATGCTGGTTCACATCTACATACACACACGTTTTAATTAAGACTATGCGTCTCAGGCACAGTGGACGAGCTTAAAACCATTATTCACCAAATGCCCCAGCGTTGGTCCTCTTCGAGCTCAGAAGTACAAGCTGCTGTGTCACTGAAGATGAGAGTCTGTTGTCCCTGTGATGCGGATTGAAGAGTGATGCAAAGAGCACAACAACGAAAATGACGAAAATGAACTCTACTGAATGTGAACGTCAACACCGGCGGTGACGTACTGGTATTCAAAGGGTATATAGATGTGTCTCTCGATACACAGGGCAGCCACCGTGTGCTTTCCCATCTTATCAAACTGGTATTCGCAGTGTTGAGTGCTTTTGATCAGCTTTGACATCGGCCGATGCTGAAAACAATCGCGTTACAGGTCACTTACACGTGCACTAACCACAAACATAAAGGGAATGTGTGACACCAGACGGTACCAGTGCCTCGGTGCTGTCACTAGCGTCTCACCAGTCTTTGCAGCAGGGCCAACGGGCTGTTGGGAAGTTCTCTGCTGTAGAAGTGGTCACACTGGGACAGATCTCTGGACAGCGTCATGTTTGTGGAGGCATCCTTCCTGGCCGTTACCTTGAATTCTGTCAAACACTGGCCATGAACGGTGCTCTGGGAAAAAAACAGAGTAATGAAATAAGCTCAAGGCCTGAACCTGATCTTTATTGCTTTGCAAATTGAGAGGATACTAACCACAAAACCGTTCTCTTCCTCCTCCACGCCCGGCACCATAAGCGATGAAACAATTCCTCTTTTAACATTAAGGATATTTACTGGCTCGTCTGCCTCAGGGAACAGCTGGACCCCGGCCACATCCTCTCCACTGAACTTCAGCGGGTTCCTGCATACAAAGCCCAACTAAGACTTTGGTAACCATAACGACCATTTGGATATTGTAACTTTTGACCAGCTGAAGCTCTAAATGCTCACTGTGACATGGCAGCTTGAAACGCCTCTGAGCGGGGGCTCCGTCTGTAGACCAGCCGTCCCTCAGGAGCCACGACAGACGCCTCGCTGAGGACACAGTCCCTGGTGTGCATGATGAACCTGCATGTCTGGGGAACTTCGATCTCCACCTGGAGATAGGACACGGCAGATGCACTCACTGGAGATAAGGAAGCTTTATCATCAAGTGAACTGAGGAAGAGATCACTGTACGTAGAACATGTACCTGACAGGAAAGCTTTGGGCCGTTACTGACAGGAGTGGCGCTGCCCACTCCATTCCTGCTCTCCGTGGTGTACTGGTAAACATATGTCTTATAGGCCTTGAGTCTGGATGTCACTGCCAGAAGATATCAGCATTAGAAGCCTCGTTAGTAGCAACAGGGAGTAGTTTGCCTTTATTTGAAGTCCTACAGAGAACGAGTCAGTGAGCTTCCCCAAAAACAAGTCAGTGTTTGTTGGTTTAGCTCCGAGCCATCGATCAGGCCATGCAGGTCAGTGTGTGTGATTGCATCAACACCCCTTTGCCCCGTCCTGTACCCTATGCACATACTGTGCTCACTGACCCCTATAGAAACCAACAGTCTAGACATTCTCAATACAAATGCAATGAATCAAACCACTTACAATGTTCAGTAAAATAATGACATGTAATGCGGGTGAGAACTTACACAGACACGGTGAAGAGTGTTGGCCGTCATTCTCTGCAACAAAAGTAACATCATGTGTGATTACCAGGCTAAGCTAAAAATATCCTGTTGATCAGAAACAATCCAAAGGTTCAGCCGACCAAGCACTAATGCTAAACTTGGGGCATAAGCAAGAACACATGTGACGTCTGGCATTTTAACTGAGAGAATTTTACATGAATCAATTACAGAGATCTTAATGTAGTACTATAGTACTACTATATAGTACTATAGTACTTGCAGCATTAGTGGTTGTTTCTGTGTTCACTTCTGACTCCTAGTACTAAATACCAGTGATCATTGCCCCAACGGGGTCGTTAAGTGTCTATCTACTGTGTCCAAGTGATGGCTGGGTTCTACTTTTGTTCTGTCACCTCAAATCCTATAGAACCTCACTACAGCTTCCACCTGACGCATTATGGCTTTAAAAGGAGACTTTAGATAAATCAGATCCTAATAAAAATGTGTTTCCTACTTACGAGCCACAGCGGAGACGCTCAGCAGCAGTAACAGCAGCCTGCTGTGACCCATGGTGGGCGCCAGTGCTCCCAGACCTCACTACACATCTTTTATAGACAGTCCGAGCTGGGACGTCCCTCCAAAGGTCGCTGTCTGACGGATGGTTATTGGTGGGTCAGCAGCTGCGGCACCACGTGCTGGACTCCCAGTCGATCAACCAGAGGAGCTGATAATGAGATGCTACAAGATCCATACGATCCAAACCACTTGTGTTCCTGTGTTGACACTTTGAGCACAAAGCCAACGTGTAGCTGCCGTGAGACAGACGCGCCTCGGCTCCGACGCAGCAGGCGACGCTGTTTCCCACGGATCCAGCAACTGAAGGACGAGGGGGACGCGAGGTTACGTGGGGAACAAAGCGGGGACGCACAGAATGTAAGAAGCCGACTACTAGTTTAATAGATTCATACGTTACTAACGAGCTGCAAATAAACGAGTTCCAGCTTTCACTGGACGCTTGGAAAAGACGGCGTTGTTCTTCGCCTCATTCATTCGTCCTTGTTGCGTTTAGTGCTCGTGTGTGTTGACGCTTTAACGACAAATGCGCGTAAATACGCAATGAACGATGTGAAACTAGCGGACAGTGTTCGTCTTGCGCCGCTGTCCGCAGACTCATACTGTGTGCGGTGATTTGACGTGCTCTTTTATCCTGCACAGACTGGCAGCGTTAACGCAGCTTGTTGTTGTTGTTGTTGTTGTTGTTGTTGTTGTTGTTGTTGTGTTTGACTCTCAGGTGCAGCTTCGTGGCTGCAGGACGCGCCGTCAGGTGCTTCAGGGCTGCGGCCAACGCTGCCTCAGGTGAAACCCCAGCTCAGTAGAACCGCCTACCTTCGTTGTCAATGCACTATGAACGACTAATTACTATTTTCTAATTACATCTAATTACTAGCTAAAGTTTTATTATAGATTTTATTGCATGGATAAAGACAGAGGAGTTGTACAGGCATATTGTACATAGAACCTTACTGTACATAGAATAGAATAATAACAAAAATAGTACAGTACATAAAGAAGTTCTGATGTACGGACTAAATGCATCTCACACTTATTTATTTTTTAAATATTTATTCAGCCTCTATTCGTTCCATGAATGTTAGGACGCCTGCAGGCGAGCGTGGTCGTCCTGCCCAAACACCTGGCCGATGACTTCGAGGCGTTCTGCCGCAGTAATCCGGCCTCTCTGCCGCTGCTGTACCGCAGCCAGCCAGGAGACGCGTCCTGTCCACCTCTGGCCAGACACGGCGATATACGGTACTTCTGCGTCTGACCATGCAACCTGCTTCATAAAGGGTCCAGAACCTGGTGGAGGAGAGCACAACAACCACAACCACAGAGTCTCCTATTGTTGTTGCCTGTGCGTGTTTCCACCTGCAGGACTGACGCGTCTCCGTACTGTGTGTTCGAGGGCGGTCGTCTGGTGAAGACGGTCGCCGGTCTGCAGAGTTACATCGGAGCCCCCAGGTTAGGGTGACCTGCTGACGGACGGGCTCCACCGCAGTAAACGTGACCGGCAGCCTCACTGCTTCTCTGTGTTGCAGTTCCAGGGCTGAATCGGAGGCTCGGCATCGCTGGGCGGACATGGTGTGTTTCTATCTGGGCTGCACCCCTGGCCTCGACGGCGGGCCGACAACAGCCGGACCGCCTGTGAACGCCAGCATGTACAGGGTAGGGTCCTGAACTGTGAAATAATCACTAGCAACAGATATAGCAGAGCTGCAGCTGCTTCTCACGCTCCTCTCATCACAGATCTCTGGGTTTGTTGTCAGAACACACGTTAAGCTTCGCTTCCACCACATGAGCTCAGTCAGACCTGTTCCTAGGGCTTTGCTTTAGGTCACATCAGAGGACGGTCGCATAGTGGAACGTTAGTTCTGTAATCTGTAATCTATACATACAGTAATACACTGTACATACTTGTTGTGTGCCCAGACCTCCGTCCCGTGTGCCCGTGCGGGCGTGTTTAGTTGCCCCCTCGTGGTCACAATGCGTCCTGTTCCAGCCGCGGCGCTGGACGCAGCAGTGGAGGCTTCATTCCTCAACACGGGAGCTCCCGTTCACATAGGAGACGCAGGTACACACACACACACACACACACACACGCACACACACACACACACACAAAGTCTCACACTGTGTGTGTGTGTGCGTGTGCGTGTGTGTGTGTGCGTGCGTGTGCGTGTGCGTGTGCATGTGCGTGTGTGTGTGTGTGTGTGTGTGTGTGTGTGTGTGTGTGTGTGTGTGTGTGTGTGTGCGCAGCCATCCTGGGAATACAAGACCTGTCCACTCCAGACTATGGGGACCAGGCACAGCTGCAGCCTGGTGATGTCCCTGTGTTTTGGCCGAGTGCAGCGACGGCTGTAGAGGCGATTCTCGCCAGCAGTGAGTATGTGACCGACTGGAGCAAAGTACCTGCAGTCAGGAAGCAGCTTCACCTCAACATATGATTAAATTGTGTGTCCTTTAGAGCCTTCGTTAGCGTTCAGTCACTCACCTGGACTCATGCTCCCAGACTCCTCCTCCTCCACAACGACTCCTCCCATCGACAACGACTCTCCAAGCACCAAACCAGATCCTGAGTTGACCCCCCTCAGCTTCCTGGTGTCCCACAATCCTTTGCTGTACAGTCTGGCATCCAGGAGGACAGTGGCAAGGATCCGAGAGTTGGAGAAGATTATCGGAGAAGACCCAGGTAAACGCGTCAACTGCTCAACCACACAAAAACAACACAATGACAGCAACAACAACAATGCCACAAATGCAACACAACATAACCCTAAGTCTCTTTAAGATTTCATATCAGCAGCTAATGAACCAAAGTCATCTATACCCAGCCTCTAGGTTTAGTTATGATTACAGTATGGCACAACTGTTGAGGGTGCAAATCTCGCCTAAGGTGCCAACTTAGCCCTGTTACAACCAGATTAATTACTATCTGGATAACTGATGAAGAGTAAAGCCCCAACAGGATCTCTCTCTGTCTGTCATCAGCTGAACGGGGAATAAAGGCTTTATTCCAACAGGACGAACTCCTTCGCTCCTGCCTGGCTCTCTCTCATTCCTCCTCTGTTGCCATAACAACCGGCCTCCCTACACACTACATGCACAGGTACTGACTGACATCAAGTCAAGGAGTGAAGTGGCTCTGTATTCACTGTACTGTAGACGCATGGATGTTACCCTGTTGTTCTTGGTGTTTACCCTACAGCCCTCCTTATGAGACCGATGGCCCACCCGGCGCCGTTGCCATGGCGACCATGCTGTTGTCTCTAGGGAAGCAGGTGACGTTGGTGACAGACAAGAGAGCCCTGGAACTGAACCAGGCAATCATTGATGAAGCCGTGAAGACGGGTGAGGAATAGTTTCTTTTTATTTATTTATTATTTTTTATTTTTATTTTTTTAATTTATTTTTTATTCACTTATTTTTATTTCATGTCATGAAATCATGTCATAATACCTTCATGCTGAATTCACCGTCCACCCTCAGGCGTCCTGAAGACTCACATCCCATTGATCACTTTTGAAGACAACGGGCCAGACTCCGCACTGGACTTCCTGTGTCACCATGGCGACGCCAGCCAGCCTCGGTGAGCTCCTTTGTATCTTTGGGTTGGGATGTGTGTTTCCTGTCTCTTTTGTCGCTTTTACAGAGCGATAATAAGATTGCTGATGTTTTAACCCAGGTTTGACCACCTGATGGCGATAGAGCGCATCGGACGAGCTGGAGATGGAAACTACTACAACATGAGAGAAGTGAACATCAAACATTTGGTGGATCCCATTGATGATTTGTTCATTGCAGCCAAAAACATACGTGGAATTGTCACAACAGGTACAGACGAGTCTAAGTTTTATGTTTAGACCAAGAACTATGTCATCAGTGTTTCATCCCTGCAACGTTTCCATTTCCACATCTTCCCTCTTACACATAGAGTGAATCACTGGCCTTTAGAGATACTTCTTTAAAATAGCTAATGATTCAGCACTAAGTGTATTGACATTTGTACATACATTTGGAATCATTAGTTTAGAGTTCACACAAAAACTGAGCCACTAAGTTTTTGTGTGCCCCTGTAGGAATCGGTGATGGTGGTAATGAGCTGGGCATGGGCAAAGTGAAGGAGAAGGTGAAGAGCCTGATGCCCAAAGGAGACCTCATAGCCTGTGACGTCGCTGCTGACTACGCCATCACTGCCGGTATGTTCACCCGCACTGTGACTGCTATTTTCAAGGCACTGATGATGGGAGGAAGGTCAGAGATTCCTCTATTCCATCATCCGTCATGTTTGTGATGCTTAGGCTGGATTTGTCTGTGTGTTGGGCTCGTGCAGGAGTGTCTAACTGGGGAGGATATGCTGTGGCCTGTGGACTGTACCTGCTCCACACCTGCCCTTCACACAGGCGCTACCTGAAGAAGGGAGTGGGTGAGGATGGCACTGCTCCAGAGCAGCTGCAGGACTGGACCGCTAACCTGCCGTCAGTGGACAAGGTAGCAGACCCACACCTGCTTCTGGCTTCTCATACTGTACGTTCACATATGTGCACGCACTAAAATGAAGTGTAAATCAGCTGCACTGTAAAATGTCAGCTGTTTGTGAAGAACAAACCAGACTGATTACTGCAAACCTGGGTTTGATGCAGATGTATTATACTGTAAATGGCAAAGGCTCTAGTGTAAATACAGTAAATACACCAAAGGTCAAGGTTTGATGTCAGGACAAAGATGACTACAAGCACAAGAAAGCCTTCAATCTGCTGAGGTCAGATTTGATGGTGGCGCTCAGCGTCGCCATGGAGCAGCCTGCTACATTCTGCATAGGGGCCAGTTTAGAGAAGGCAGTAGACACACCGACAGTGCCGCGTCTCGTTTCATCCTACTCTACGGAAGCAGACTGAATAACAAACATCACTGTCTCTGTCCTCAGGAGGAGTCCTTCCTCGCCACTCTGATGCGCTTTGGGATACGGAGTGGGAAAACCGCTCACCTGGCCATGGAGGTGGATGGTTTGACCTTTCACCCCACACATTCTGACATGATCAGACGACTGCTGCAGATCACACTGGGATCCACCTCTGAGAACCCGTGATCACCTCCTTCTGTCTGTTGGCAGGAGATTTTACCTCATACATAAATGACACAGAAACAAGGGCACAGCCCCACGAATGGACCTCATCAGTTTGGATCTGTAAACCTGCTGTTTTCTTCCAGTGTGACCCGAATCATTCACTCACAGGTTTGAGTCGTTAGGCCGAGGTTGAAGAGCTTCGCCGCCTTCCAGGTAACTTCATCAGTCTGAGGGAAGGACGCTAGAGACGATCAGCGTCGCTTCACACTTGTTAAATCAGTACAGAAAATCATTCGATACAGGATCAAAGTTGTCAGAACTGCAGGAGCAAAGACAAGAATGGTTTTTAACACTGTGACATATGAGGTGGTAGAATGCTCATGTTTGAAGTGATCTGATGATCACTGTGGTCACACAATGTAGGAACCACTGCCCTTTACAGCAGTTGATGATCTGAGTTGGTTGTTTTTGTATTATTTCATGAAACAGGATTAAACAGTCACACATCATAACTGATGAATAGAAGCAGCTCACATCAATGTCCGCTGTGAGGTTGAATCACACTGAACTGTTCTGATGCTTTTGACAATAAGGAAGTCTAGTAAATAATTCATGGAGCAAATTAAACGAGTGGCCAGTTTCAACAGTCGATTTCCTTCTCATCTCCCTGCGTCTCTGTTTCAACTGTGGTCTCTGAACCTCGAGTCCAGGGTTTAATGCGACTTCCTGCTGGACGACAGCAGCAGCCAGGAGCAGCTGATGCTGCCAAGATTAATACACACGCTAACACCACCACGCAATATGGTCCCAGTCTGCTCTGCTTCACGTAAACACAGCCTCAAGAGCAGGTGAGAACAGAAGCGACGCTGTTAAAGCCCTCAGGTTCTGTAGCTGCCCAGTAACCGGCACCACTGTCCGTCAACAACCGAAGGTAGAACCTAACAACACGACCAACAAGTGTCCTCTTCTTCCACAGGCGTTCTTTAGATGCAGCTTGGCTGATGGTTGAACGGTTTATGTACTGTATGCATCCAGTGTCTCACTCACAGCTTCACAAAGGCCCAGAGGAAGGATTCTGTTACAAAAACAAACACAGCGACTCACAAACGACACTTTTGTTTTCCCACACAGTTGTTTTCCTTTTGAGTGCCTGATTCACCTTCATTAATCCCCTAGAAGCAATAAACACTAACAGACATCCAGCCAACTATAACATCACTAAGTTCTGATACACAGAACCAGACTGGAACCACATAAAGCACAGAGCTGGATACAAGTGAATATAGGACTTTGCTCTGAGACTCTTATTGGTAATGTTTCATTTCTTTGTGTAAAAATGAACTCACGTATATAATGTGATCCAAATGAATCGTTACGATTGATCAGGAAGTAAATTTCTAATAACTAAGAAATAAACTAACGTCACAAAAATCTAACATTTGCAGCTTGATTCAAACCCAAGTACAGCTGTCTCAAGTTGTGTTCAGTGGTTTCATTCAGCTTCATTGGAGCAACGTGTCCAACCAGACTCTAAACTGGTGAACTACACAGACCTGCAGACGTGTAAGTAGACAGAGACGATCAAAGCTACTCAACATCTGGAAAACCAGCAAACAACCTCCTGATGTTGTTGAAAGTAAGCTGACGATGAACCTGCATTTTTTAACCCCTTTCTAAGTCGGTCGTCATAGTCTGAATGTGAAACCAGGCTGCTGGCTTCTCTCTTCTAGTCACACTGACTTGAGTTAACAGCAGAAGGAACGCTTTTGTAACAAACTGTGGTGACACCACATCACGTCCCACGTCACTGCATTTAGCAACACAGTGTCACAAACACCAACAGGTAAAGGTTAAGTTTTTAATATCTGTGGAGACATGAATTTTTCACCTTATCACATCTCAGCACAAATCAATGACATTTTCCTGTTTAGTCCAGTAGAACCATCTACACAATCAAAAATCAATGTGTCTGCAGAGAAAGAAACACACACACTAATATTTATAATAATAATATATAATACAAGTATTGTATTTTATTATCTTATTACCAATAAAACATCATGGCCATAAAAAGGAATTAGACAAAATGAAGCTCTTTTAATCATGCAAATAGCAACATGTGAACATGTGATGTCTGATCATTCAGGAGCAGCAGAAGCATAAAGACTTGGGAAGTTGGAAGATGCAAGTTACTTTGATCAATGTCTGGTTCAACAATGAAGAAATGAAGAAATTATGGGGTTAGACTGTGTAACGTCTGACATGAGTGTGGAGCAACGTCTGACTGGAGGCTAAAGGGGGAAGTTCATGTGACAGATTTAGGTCACTAATTATACAATTTTAAATTATTATTAATAACATTAAATCTTTCATTTCTGTATTTTTGTCATTACTCTGGTGCCCGTTGTCAGTAAAAAAATCCAGTCAACGACATTTCGCAGTAACTTGTCTTTATTTATTTGAGCAGCTATAAAAGCAGCATGCAGACGCCAATGGGTTTAACTGGTGTCAAGCTCAGAGACCCGCTTAATACTGAACATTAGTCCATTTTTCATCGTTGTTTCATGTGACATGATGCCTCATTTGTGAACGGCTGGTGATACTGTCCGCTTAGTTTTAGCTGTTAATTCAGGTTCACATGAGGCAGGTTATCCTGAGGTCTGAGGTCAGGATACTGGTTTTATACTGGTACAGTATTAGCCACTCTGTGTGGAAGTGATGGTGGGAGTTATTAAGACTAAAATGAAAAGAGGCATAAACAACAGGCACGTCCTGTATTTACTGTGTTCCTCTGTGGTACAAGGAACAAGTCATTGTTGTAAACCGGGCCCACACGGGTCTGGTACCGGCTGTTGTCCTCAGCAGCTTCCACTTTTGCTCCCCGTAAAGCACGTTGTGGCCCAGTGAGGTAACGATGTGATGCACATTCCTTTGGCTCCTCTCGCTCAGCGGATGAGGGAACCGGCCTCTGTTGAGTGGACTCATCTCAGCCGCTGCTCAGACGCCTGTCGGCCCGCTGGGCTTCTCCTCGCCGTTCGCGCAGGGCCTGTGGTTCTGCACAGCCAAGGCCACGGCCTCTCCTCCATCGGTCCGCGTGATCGGCGCCGCGGCGCCGCCGCCGCCGCACTCTGCCTTAACGTTGTTGCTCGTGTGCGTGATGAGCGTCACGGTCGGGTAGCCGTTGTTCTCGTCGGTGGCCACCTCGTGGGAGTCCGTGGCCGGGTTGGTGGGACTGGCGTTGCCGCGGCGACGGCAGCAGCAGAGCAGCCTGACGACCGGCCTGACGATGGCTCGGTACAGGCCGTGGCGGGCGCCTTCGCTGACGAAGCAGTAGAGGGCGGGGTCGGCCACACAGTTCAGGCTGGTCAGCAGCAGGGACAGGTGGTAGTAGTTGAATATCGCTGGGGAGTAAGAGCGTGAGGTTAGATGCTGCCGGTTGGTTGCTATGGCAATGTACCGCTTTCCCCCTACCTTCGATGAACTTGCAGTCCCGCTCCAGCAGCGTGCGCACCAGCAGGAAGACGTGGTACGGCGAGAAGCACACCAGGAAGATGAGGATGGTGCTGCTCACTAACTGCCTGATCCTCAGCTTCTGGTCCGGCTGCGTCCCGGTGCTGCGGCCCACGGCGCGAAGGACGCACAGGTAGCTGATCTGGAGGAGGAGGAGGAGGAGAACAGTCCGGTTACAGGAGTCTCCCACAGCAAAAGGCACGCGGGCGGCGCCTCGTACCGACAGAATGGCCAGCGGGAACACGAAGCCCACGGAGAAGCGGTAGAAGTTGATGTTGTACTCCCAGCGTTGCATGGGGTAGTGCTCGAAGCACACCGACTGGTTCATCTCGTCCTTGCTCAGCTCCTTGTGCAGGAAGAAGACCACGCCCACGGCGAGCTCCTTCATCCAGATGACGGCGCTGGCCGCCCACGCTGCGGTCATGGAGCGGAGAGACGTGAACCTGCGTGGGGGGGACGCGTCACAGATCACAGGGCGACACGAGGGCGGCGCCGAGCGGGTGTGGCCCTTTACCTCAAAGGATGAACCACGGCCAGGTAGCGATCCAGGCTGATGCAGCACAGGAAGCCGATGGTGATGTAGATGTTCTCATAGAGCAGGAAGCCACACACCTGACACAACCACTCCTTGTGGCGCCAGTCGTCCCCCTGAAACCAAGACACACCACGCGATGACGGAACACCAAGTCAGACCTGTCAAATCAGCAGAAACCGGCGTATGAGCATCATAGCTCTTTAGTTCTCCTTGAGTTCCTCGTTCACCTGCAGGAAGTACTGGAGCCACAGCGGCAGCGACGCCAGGTACAGCAGGTCGGACACGGTGAGGTTGAGCAGGTAAACTCCCAGCTCGTTCCTTTGCTTCAGCTGTAGAGCCGCGTGGTACAGAGAGTACAGGTTGGAGGGAACTCCCACCTGGAGGCAGGGAGGACCTGACTTTACCTCAGCCACCCAACATTTAGCTAATGCTAAGCTAACGCTGCCGGCAGACACGGACGGGGGGTGTCGCTGTGGTGATAAGGCTGCAACTGTACTGAGCCTGCAGACGTCATTGGTCATAATGAAGCCTTCAATTAATCTAGGTAACTGTTCATCCTAAGCAGGTCTGTTTCACAGCCCGACTTCGTTTCTGTGCGTGTGTGAACATCAGGGTTGTACTCACCAGCAGCACGAGGATGTACACGGAGGAGAAGAGGTACAGGTGGATGACATGGTTGATGGTGCAGTTGATGCGGTCGTCCTCTGACATGTTGAACACCATGACACCACACTCACCTCACACGCCTTCGCCTTTAAAACCACGTAGCTCTGTCATGGCATCCACGCGTCGTCATGACGATGGGGGCTGGTTGACTCCAAGGTGTCGTGGATGGAGATGCTGCCGCGTCAAGCGAGGTGGTGAAGAGTCACGGGCCTCTTTGGAGCAGAGAATAAGAATCACCACTGACTGTATGAGGTCGGTCCTGTTTAGTAGAATGAAAACGTTCCTCTGAGGATGGACAGTGGTATGAAGGAGTCTTCAACCTGAACTGGAAAGACAGATTAAATATACTAAGAACAAGTTTGATGCTGTTTGGCACCCAGACAATCGTAACTTGACGCAGGTCTCGGTTGATACTGTTTGTATGTGAAGTTTAGCTCACACTGAAGCAACGTGTTAGATGTGAAAAACCTCAAACTCTTTATTGCCATATTTCCTGCTTTGTGGTGACAATGACTGCAGATATTCATGTCAGTGATACACTCTAGTGTGAGAGAATACATGAGTCTAATAATATCCTGCTGCAGCTACGATGATGGCCCGTCTGATGGCTTGTCTGACATGTAGAAGGTAGAAGCGACGAGTTACTGAATCCTTCAGCTGTACCTATTAAAGTGGCCAGTGACTGCACAGCACATGCATGTAATGGATTCTGTTCAAACACATTCCACAACCTAACAATTCGTAGGAAATTACCTTTGTTTTTCACATGAAAAAACACAATGAAAAAATATTATGCGTCAACTTTCAACTGACTGTGTGATGTGAACCTAAAAAAGATGAAAAGGCGCCACATAAGAGACGTGAAGGGGGACGAAAGAGGAAGCAAACAGGAAACTCACACGCAACACGTGTGTTGCAGCAAACACAAACAGTCCCAGTAGAAAATCACATTTGATTCAAATGAAGAAGATCAGTGTAAAAAAACAAAAGCAGCTGTGTTCCTCAAAGCGACGCTGAGGCAGTGCTGGTTCCTCGGCCCGTTTCACAGCAACCTACCGTGGACATGGAGCGGCGGCAGCTTCCCTCCGTGCAGCGTCTACGCTGTCCCGATCACCGACAGGAAGCGCAGCCATCGACCGGCTGCTCTGACGCTGTACGGCGAGCCACAAATCTGACCACAGCTTATGAATAATGGCCTCTAACTGTCAGGGTCCACTAGATGCTTGAAGAAGCGGCTCCTACACACACAACCGTGCGAACTTCCCTTCATCATTTCAGTTTGACAGAACATTAAACCAAAAGAACATTGGCGTTTTTTTTTTTGCAGACGCACCACAAAACGAAGCCTCGGGCTTGAAAACATCAAGCGTGATGTAATGAAACATTATTTACTGTGACTCGTCAGACTGCAGCCGATGCTGAGTTTGGTTCCTGGTTCAGTAAACGGCTGACATATTACATGCAGGTCCTGACACACACTTGCTCAAGGACACGCCGGCACATGGGCCCAGGGAATCGATGGTGTGATTGTGAGCTGTGTGGTCACTGTGTCGGTAGCTGAGTCTCCTCCATCGGTTATATCCAGCCTTAGTGTTGCTCAGTCTATCATTTTCAATGGGAAGCTCATGCTTCTGCAGTGGTCTTTGGTTGAGTTGAATTGTTATTTTCCTGCTGTGACTTGGTTTTCTTGGTTGTTGCTGCATATGCACTGATATGACTTGATTAGGTTTAAGGTTTGGTTTCCTGCTCTTCCTGCGTTTGCATTGCTGTGATATTTATCAAACAGCTAATATTTAGCTAGTGAACCTGGGGCCTGTGGACATACAGTACTCAGGGTCCTGGGCCCTTCAGCTGCAGTACATGACTTGTTTAAATGCAGCACTTCTTCATCCTGTTCCAGTAAACCTCCACGACCTTCTGCTTGTTTTGGCTTTTATCCTCCCAGCATCTTTGAAATGGCTGCATAATGACACCCTTAAAAACCATTCAGAGCCACTTCAACACACTTCAACCTCAGGCATGTGATGTGATGCGTCCTGAAACTGTGGCAGCAACAGCTCACTGTCGCGCTGCATCACCTGCACACTGTCACACAGACATCTGTAGAACGTAGAATAAGAGAACAACTAAAAAATACCCAAACAAATTAAATTACAGTAACACAAAAATGTCATTTAAAAGTCATGTATCATGAACCGAACCATGCAAACACTCATATAATGCAGCAGAACCTGCTGACCCATTGCCACATTATTATCCACCCCTGCTTTAGAACTGACATTTACCTCAAGGAAGTAGCTACAGCAACATCTGGCTCCAGTCAAACCTCTATATACTGTTCTGTTCTATTTATGTTCAATTTAAGTGCATGAAGGGTGAATAAAATGCTCTGTCCCTCACTACACCAGTAGTAGTAGCCAGTCCATTCACACAAACGATGGAGCGCCCACATTTATTTGTTATTAAAACATAATAAAAGCCTGTGGGCATTATGGGTAAAGAATCTGTCTGCTACCTGCTGAACCAAACATGGACACATGTCCTGCCCATCAGAGGGTCAACATGAAAATAGTCACTGACAGGTAATCACTGACTGGTAGATGCTGACTGGTAATTACTGACTGGTGGTCACTGACTGGTAGTTGCTGACTGGTTGTCGCTGACTGGTAGTCGCTCACTGATAGTTGCTGACTGGTAGTCACTGACTGGTAGATGCTGACTGGTAATAACTGACTGGTGGTCACTGACTGGTAGATGCTGACTGGTAATAACTGACTGGTAGATGCTGACTGGTAATAACTGACTGGTGGTCACTGACTGGTTGTCGCTGACTGGTAAATACTGACTGGTAGTCGCTCACTGGTAGTCACTGACTGGTAATTACTGACTGGTGGTCACTGACTGGTAGTTGCTGACTGGTTGTCGCTGACTGGTAGTCGCTCACTGATAGTTGCTGACTGGTAGTCACTGACTGGTAGATGCTGACTGGTAATAACTGACTGGTGGTCACTGACTGGTAGATGCTGACTGGTAATAACTGACTGGTAGATGCTGACTGGTAATAACTGACTGGTGGTCACTGACTGGTTGTCGCTGACTGGTAAATACTGACTGGTAGTCGCTCACTGGTAGTCACTGACTGGTAATTACTGACTGGTGGTCACTGACTGGTAGTTGCTGACTGGTTAATACTGACTGGTAGTCGCTCACTGGTAGTTGCTTATTTTATTACTAAAATGTAAATCAAGTTTGTTCAGTAACAGTATGAGGTCAGTTTTTTTCCTAGTTTAATTCTCCCTGCGGTGGTTCATTTATTTCAGTACTAATTACTGACAACGGCCATAGAAGCCATTAATATAGTGATAGATCAAACCATAACATGTCTATTAGTTGAGATGATGGAGGCAGCCATTAGTCTGTAGACGCTCTTCTCTCGTCTAGAGCATCATGTACTGTAGAGTTACACGTGGAGCAAAGTTTGGTTCCTTTTAGTTTAACATTTATAACTTTCAACCTAATTAATCCCTTCAAGTCCACGATCAATAACCTGACAAATGACCCCATGATCGGTACCTTTCCTTATTTCCCCAGGGCTGCTGCAGCACTACTCCTTCTCTGTGATCACTGACCCTGACGGCAGTAACCGTGGCAACAGCAGCCGGCTGTAAATCAGGCACAAATCAAGCTCAGGCAGCGAACTGACACCATGGCTGTTCATCTGCGTCTGCAGAGCCCGGAGCTGTGGTCGTCAACAGCGTCTCCATCTTAGGCCTTCACACGTTGTCAGGCTGGACATAATTAACACAACACGGTCTGGTCTGAAAGCTGGGTAGTTACAGTAAATGGCAGGAGGTGTGTCTTACTTCAGCACACAGAACCACACAAACACAAAAGTCCTGGAACTCGAAATTTTGTAGCAACACTCTCTGACGGGAAACTTTTAGTTTGTGGCGTCATGCAGCATCTTAGGCTTCCTCCAGTCTGAGCAGTCGATAAAGAAACGCTCCTCCTATGACTTACTGTGACACTTACTCAGCTGAGAGGCTGTTTATCCTCTGAGTCGACATGAAATATGATCAAACGTTCATCACTGGCTCCGTGTGATACTGTATGTGTTTAACCCAGCAGACTGACCTGGACCTGCAGTAACAGCAGCATCATACAGATGCATGTGATGTGATGTGCTCCTGTTTAGTGCTGGAACCCTGATTTAATATTACTCAGGTTTTAATGTCCCGTGGTAGACTGTCTGAGCAGTAGATGCTGTTACTATAGATTATAAGGGACCAATTAGTGATTCAGCTCCACATTTATTGATCAATCACACACACCTGAACATTTACTTTTCTGTTATTAGCAACATGAACTGCTTAGGTCTGATGGTTAATTCATTTCCCGTCAGACCACCAGTAGCAGGGTCTTGTGTTCGCCCAGTTAGTGAGGACCAGGTTGACGCATGTGGAGCCCGTCGCCCTGTGTCCGTAAAGCTTCTCTCTGAGCATCTGGTTATTTCACTTTACCTCATAAGGAGTGACCAGCGGAGATCACAGTTTTGGTGACAGCATTAAATCCTCCCTGAACACCATCCATCTGTCATCTGCAGCGTTTACCCTTGTAACAGTCGCTGAGTCCATCAATGGGCCCATAAACAAACAACCACTCACAGTCAGTCCAGGTTTTAAACCTGGAACCCGGACTCAACAGCACAGTTCAGCTGAATGGAGTCACTGCCAGTAAAGAGTCTGTGGTTCTACAGACATCTGTGGTTTCCATCTTTATGGCTAAGTGCTAATTGTTATGCTGTATTTATTGCATTTCCCACAGCGCACACATTCAGAAGGCGGCAGGGGTCCTTGTCTCTGATGTGAAAGTTTATGTAACAGCTTCACTAGTAAAATAGACTGAGCACCATCACTGTCAGACAGACCCCACCTGGCTACAGCGACATGTTCACATACATCTATAGCCCACTGCTCTTGGTGTGGTCTTGACCAGAACATGCAGGTTTAGTTAATTAGTGCGGGACAGGTTGGACATGTAACTAACCACATGGTGAACACACATGGATCTACTGATAATGAACATTTTCCGGTCTCGCAGTCACACAGTGTTCAGTCCAGCAGTGCATTAGTTTCACTTCACTTTAAATGAGTTTTACAACAAAAGTCGAGACCTCACATAAAACTGTTAATGAAAGCAGCCCCATTCAGTTCGGTCTAAACACCACAGAGCCGCTGTGGATCAGAGTCAGGCTCAGTTACACCCTGAAGACCTGTAGGAGGCGATCAGAACCAGGTCACATGATCTGGACCGGGGAACCCTGGGAACATCCAACATTACTCAATGTGGAGTTCAGATTTTCTATTTGTATTTATTTCATTATATTTTGTGTCAGATGTTAAATGTAGACTAAATAACAGTGGTTTAGTATTGAACATCTTTTTGTTTTATTCTTTTTCTCTGTCTTATTGTAGGTTTTTTTAATTCAGTGGATTTTTGTGCGTGTACTTTGAGCCTGGATTGAACCTGAGTCCCACTGGGCTGCTACAGCAGTAACCTCCATGTCTACACTCGCGCGTGATGTTTGATACTTCAGTTTTGATACTCCAGTTTTCCAAAATACATTTGAAACATAACTGTGATCAGACATTCAGTTTGAAGACTTTCTCTCTGAAGCTCTGAAACCACTGAACACTTGAATGGAGCAAACAGGACGAGTACATCTGAACGGCTTCTCCATAATAAATACTGCATCAGTGCTGTAAAGGAGGAACAGTGACGTCAGACACTGTGTGGACGGGTCCACGTATGGCAGCAAACACAAACCTTCACCTTCCTGAATCAGAGGCGACTTCATTAATTATTCATGATTACATTCATGAAGAACATTTACCCAGCTTCACTTTTATTCTGATACAATTCAAACAGGCTTGGTTTAAAATCAGGCAGATTTTTTCTTTTATCCATTTACATAGTTTATGCAGCTTGAATTCAGAACATTCAGCAGACTTTGGGGATTTGGTGATATATAATTTTTATGCGTATAGAGCATCTGTGCCCTTTAGAATTAGAAACGCTGTATTTATTATTTGTCGACAATGTGGTGCAGCAAAGGTTTTTGGTAATCTGCTATGAAATCACTTATGTACATATTACATATATGCATTAATCGTCAAACATCTGTATAATGTAAACTTGTTTGTTTTTACTAGCTTATGAGCTTTGCCTACACGCTCATCACCTCCACCTGGTGGATCTATTTTTATCCACTGCATCACTGGTTAATAGTTGGGTCCCATCCATGATCCAAGCAGCCTCTGTATCATTTATTATGGCACAGTACAGGAAGTGTTTCAGGGTTTCAATGAAGGTTCATTTATTGTACCAACAATACAACCACTTCTGATTAGTTATAATCACATTTTGGAAAAGGTTAAATAATTAAATCACCCCCCATGAGAGATGTTCAAAGATAGAATGAAAATAAGTTTTGAGCAAACATCATTGTTTATAATAGAAACCTCCTCATTACTAAGCAGTTGTTTTATTGATTTTTAATTAATTATTATTAATTATTTTTTATTATTATATTATTATTTCTACATTCAAACATACGTTCAACAAATAAGTGAGTCCTGTTAAACAACAGGTGTTTACTGCATCACACGCCATGTAACAAAACAGCCTGATGCCACTGTGAGCCACTGCTGCAGTCTGACTGTGGAGCCCTGCAAACATGCTGCAGTGGAACGCTTCAGCTGTAGGACTCACGGCTCAAAGCTTAAAGCCGCCATTGAATGTAACTTACATTTAATGAGGATATGGTCAGTGCAGCTACACACACATGCAAAGTATCTGGTCTTTGCGGAGACTGAGCATCTAAAGCTCACTGTTCAGTTTGTAGTTGGAGTCATTATTTATGCAATGGATCAGTCTCTGTCTGAGGCAGAAGTTGGTGGAAATCTGTTCTTTGCACTGAAAGCTGCGTTTCAGACCACGTCTCACACATGAAATGACACTACTGTACGTGTAGAGTCAGCAGGCTGCTAAAGTGATTACGCAAACTGATGAGCAGCGGTAATTGTGTTACACACTCAGACTCTGTCTTATCGTTGGACTCATCCCAACGGTGCTGAAACTCCATCCGGTTCGTTGTAAATAAGACCTGAACGGCTCACGACCCAATGTTCCTAATGTTAGTGACAGAGAGACTGACCGGGCTGCAGCACTGGGGTCACCAGCTGGTGCCACGCCAGCTCAGAACACATAGATCCTCACTGATCACCTGTGTGACAGGCTAATCATTTAACAACATGTCAGTGGGTGAGAGGACAGACACATTTAAATCTGGATTTATCTGTAAATGTCTAGACTCATGAAAAAGCAATGAGACGTTGTCTCATGTTTACTGCTTTTTACTTGCATCACTTACACTTATTCACATTTCTCTCTTGTAGAGATGTCTGTGTCTGATAGCCAGTTGTTGAAGCTGTCATTCAGCGCTATGACCCACTTCATATCAGGTAAACGGGGCGTGTGAACCCATTGGACCACATTGACTTAATTGTGCTAGAGGCCAGAACCTCCTGAGAATCCCTGAGAGCTGCACCAGGGCCCGTCAGTGGCCCCTGACGGTCCCCAGGACCCATATTTAGCACCGCTTCCTGGGCTGAATTCTGTATATGAAGCCAGTGAGACTTTCTTTCTATGGATGAATGAGGTTAGTGCATACAAAGGACCTGCTCTGTCCAACTAGTGCCCAACGTCTGGGCCCAGACCCAAGGTTGGGCTGCAAGGAGATTCTGAATGGGACCGAACCGAAGGAAAAGCCTGGATCCAAAGCAATTACAGCCTCATTAGCATGTGGTGAGTTTAGCTGCTGCTGGTGGTCAGAGATTCCCCAGTGGGAGGAAAATCACTTATGTACGTGAGTGGCTGGAAGCTATTCAATTATCTTTATTTCCTCTTTCCATTATCTGTCTTTAATGAATACAGTATTTTACTTTATTTAACTCGAGTTTCCTTCTTTAGGTTCATATTTACAGCACAGAGTCTATTTTACTCAAAACCTAAACTTAAACCAAAGTCTCCTCAGACTTTAGTTTAATTTAGTTTTTCCACCAGTTGAACACTCCAGGTCAAACTTCCTCCACTCCCACAGAACGGAGGCGAGGCTGGAAACCTCAGAGCCGCAGACAGAGACAGTAACTGCACAGCGGGACGCAACGTGGGAACAAACAGCTTATCGCGCGAAGCGTCTGGGGTGGATTCAACACGCGCATCATCGTCCAGTCCGAACCAACATCACGACCGTGTCGGAGCTCGGTGCAACTTTGGACTGAAGCCGCTTTAGAAGCGGCTGTTTCCAGCTCACAACCATCAGTAATTATTACCCGAGGCAACGGACATAACAGGTGTGATGTGAGTGGAGCCTGACTCCGTTACGCACTGTACTGAGGAATCGAACCCTCACACATCCGCCGCTGGGGATTTCACGCCTCGGCGCGAACGAACAGCAGAGCTCGGCTCCACCGAGCCATTCAACAAACCAGTCACAGCAGCAGGTTGGATAAAACACTTGGTTCTTACCGAGCGTCTCCGCATCCGGCGAGCAGCTCTGTCTCATGTGGTCTCTGCTCCTCGCGCGGCGTTCAGCGCACGAGCTGTGGCTCCCATAAAGTGAGTGGGATGAATTTATTCATATAGAAACAAACGGAAGGCGGCTCAGACGAGGTCCGCTGCTTTTGCGCACCCCGCAGAGCCCTCAGCTCTGTTCCTGTAGATCCACACGAGGGAAGCTGTAATAAAACCTGTTTACTGAGGGAATGCTTAGAATAAACTACTGCTCTGACCCCTCCCCTCATAGAACGCAGTCTATGATCCACCACCCACTGTGACATCAAGTATTACCGATACTACATACAGTGATTGCTGGCTAATAAGTAAACACGTAAATACATTCTGACTTCTGAGAACACAGTTATCACATCTGTTACATGTTCCACTATGACTGATGAACCCTTGGAAACCGATGCTGTATAAATAAACTGAACTAGTAAAATGGTTTAAAGGAGAATCCAGAATCACATCAGAGGGTCCAGGTCACAAACACACGTTTAATAAAGAAATCAGCAGCCTCTTCAGGTTCCCCTGATTCAACCTTCAGTCCTTTAGCCACAGCCGGTGCAGCAGAGTCAGCATCAGGTAACTGAACCACTGCAGCAGCCGTTCCTCTGGGAGCTCAGCTCCAGCATTCGCTTCTCTGACGCTGCAGCTTTAATTGAAGGGCTGCAAAACCGTGAAGAGGCAACAGAGCGTGAGCATCAGCTGAAGTCCTGCACATCAAACACTAAACACCACAACGTCTACAGCCACAACATCTCTGTGTGACTGTGTCTGTTAAATGAAGACACTTAGTAACACTGAGACGCTGAGTTGGGACGCGAAGACAACAAACCACACGGTCAATCATCACCATAGCAACGGAGGTGATCTGACAAGTGGTTTCATATTCTGACAGAGTTTGTTCGGGAATTCATGTATTTTTAAAAGCTTTTACCGTTATTCATTTTGTCAACATGTTCATTTTGTTACTGTCAGACGTTGGTGCAAGAAAAGGTCAAATATTCATTTCCAGCACCTCCTCCTCTTCCTCCTCCACCTCCTCCTCGTCATCATCAGCTTGTCAGTTATTTCCTGCAAAGGGAAGTTTTAATTTGCATACAGTTATAGAGACATACGTTCAGTTCATCAGAATGCACCTCTGATTCATATTCTCCCACCATTTTCCTCAGCTTCCTGTTCCACACCCACAGAAACACACCCACAGAAAAACAGATGCCAAAGGTCTCAGCAGACCGTTGGCTGCATATGATCATATTTCCTCTGATGGAAAAATATAGAAATCTACAGTATCAGAGTGAAAATCCCCCCCTGTGTGAAAGTCAACCCTACAGACCTGGCATGAGTGTGAAGAGAGGAAGTGTCACAGCGCAGCATGTGACAGGATGAAGGTGGTCGGCTTTACCTTCAGTGGAAATGAAACAGCAAAACGCAACAGGACAAAAATAAATCACAGTCATATTTACAAAGAGGCAAATCATCCTGTCATCGTGCCCTGCTGCATCGGTTCCCATCTCTGGTCATCTCCATCAGTCTCCTGAGCTGCAGTCATAGATCCTCATGCTCATGTCCAGGTCCATTATACGATTCCTTAATTAATAGTGAACATTAAAACATGGCTCACGTCTCTGTGTTGTGACTAATGCTGCAAATGTTCTGATGCTCTGTGGTGCATTAGATGCTTTGGCTGTCGCTTCTCCATTAATCAAAGCAGATAAGCCACAGACTGAACACTGATGATTCTGTTCTCTTTCACTCTACATGTAGCTGCCGACAGAAGCTTCAGCCAGACCCTTGTGATCAGTTAAACTAACTCTAACATGGGTCCAAATGAGGCTGATGTCTGTCACCCACCAGCGTCTGAGGAACTTAATATGCAGCAGCACATCCTTCCAAATCATGGTGGTTCACCACGCAGCGTGTGTGTGTGTGTGTGTGTGTGTGTGTGTGTGTGTGTGTGTGTGTGTGTGTGTGTGTGTGTGTGTGTGTGTGTGTGTGTGTGTGGACTAGGTCCAGGTCAATGGTTAGTGAAGCCACAGCAAACCCTTGAGGACAATGCTTCTGTTTGTGTGTGTATATCATTACATGTGTGTTTTTTTAAACACACTTTGGCTCAGGCTGAGCGTCATTTCCAGTAAAGTGTCAGAGCGTTGCATGCTGGGACAGAATCTAAAGCTGGAGGATGAAGGACTGTAATTTAACTGGGAGGAGCGCCTGTTTATCTACCCATCTCTATATCTGTCTCCCATCTCCAGTTATTCTTTTTCTACACTTTTCTTCATCACTTGCTTCAACATCTCCTCGTTTCCTTCGTCCTCCGTCGTTCCCAGTGTTTGCTCTGGAACAAAGGAACAAGGAGGAGAAATCTGATACATTCCTTCACTGCCTCCAGTCACCTTCACTTGACATCAGTCAGTCTCATAGGACTGGAGATGGATTAGCTCCAAAGGCAGATCCACAGACTTTTAAAGCCTCTTTAAATTACTGTAAGTCATAATACTTATAATTGAGTATTTTATCAAACTTCTACTATTTGTCTAACTGTAGGTTTTGGTTTGGTTTTTAGTACCTGCATACATTTAAATGTAATAGAATAAAACCTCCTGACCTGCTGCTGATGAAAAGCATTTTATGTTGAATTTTAAATGTTAAAAAGCCACTGTTATTTTTATGCTTACAGTATCTGTGATAAAGGAGCTCAGCACTCGACTCAGAAAGGCGACCACTCTACTCTGCGACCTGATCATTATATAATCAATCATCAATCAGTTGAACAGGAGCTCAGGCTGTACAGTAGGTTCTACAGATGGAGAGGCTCCGCTGTCAGTGTCAGTGTGACACTGTTCTGTAAAGGAGGAGTAAAGGGCCCAAAGTAGCCACGCCCACTTCAGCGCCATAATGCACTTCCAGGGCTCAGCCAGTAGGCGGCGCTTTGATCACAGGATCTTGTAACTGACTGTAAAGTACAGTGGTTTGGAAGCAACTCACTTTAAAGCAACTGTTGTTTATTGTATCTTTCACTTGTAAGAGGAAAATAGCTACAGTTGTTGGAACACAACAGGAGCAGCTTTTTTCTCTAACCCTACTCATTTTAAATTACCCCATAGACCAGATGTGGAGACTGTATGCGGCTCAGAAAAAATTATACAAAACAAAAGAGCAAGTGATCAGTAAATATGAATAATATGAAAAGTGATTTGATCCAACAAACGAGCTGCTACAGCTTAAATGGCTCAAAGATGTTGATGCTGAGGGTTCTGATGCAATTTTTCTGAATAATTGCCACCATACATACAGCACAATAGTTTAAATCTGAGTTTTTAGGCAATGCTTTATTTTCTCACAGTGGACTGAATTATAACGATACAATACGAGCAACATTTAGACCGAATGACATTGTACAGATATGATGTGTTTATGGCTTCAGCTGAATGGAATGAAACTGTAGCATCATGTCTGTAATAACGAACACGTTATTGACGTGGAGGTTGTGTCCACATCACTGAGCATGAGGTTGAGGTGGTGAGACTGAAAAATACAGCATTCGATTTAGTCTTTAAGTTTAGGTGAACTGCAAAGTCCGACGTGTGCATTGAAAGAGCAACTTGTGAATAGAAAGCAGTCAACAAAACCAGTGCCAAACTAAGGACAGGTCGTGGAAGCAAGCGTTTACAGGCGCAGAGACTCAGTGCTGGTGTGTGACATGCATCAGTCTGTGACAGAGCCGAGTTCAGCCGTGGGGACAAGGATCACGTTTGAACGTCTGGTACAAAGAAGTGTTCCAATCCCACAACCCGTCAGCCTGCGTCTCTAACATAGTGATAGTTAAAGCCTAGTCATACATTTATCATAGGACAATGGAGTAAAACAAGCCATTAAAACAAAGGTGATCCACAGCAGGTTCATGTCCCCACTCGGTTCATCCGGGGCAGCGAGGCGCCAACGACAACAACACCTTCAGCTTCAGTCGGACATGAAACACGTCCTTCACTACAGTTCAAACCCAAACCTGTGTGGGTATTTGAGACTTACTTCTTTAGGAGACTGTAACAAACCCGTGAGGTTTGGAATCGTCTGCATTTAATATATTAGTGATCAACGCCACATCACGTTCAGACCAATGATGTAAACCAGGAGCCATGTTTGCATAGATCACTGTGACTGTTAGTGACTTTGACTCCTCAGCTTTAGTGTTTGTGACATCGTTTATGGCTGTGTCACCTCAAACACACAAATCTCTGCATGTGATGTTTGACATATTCAAAGTGAGACAACGTCTGTACAGCAAGTTTGACAGCGTCTTTGGTTTCTGAACGTCCAGTCGGATTCATGAGCCACTGTTGGTTTAGCATCTGAATCTGTCACCTTTCCATTCTCACGTTTTAGAGCATAAAGTCGTGTGACAGCAGGAAACAGGACGAAGGATGAACTAAACTCATCAGTGAAAACAAATATGAAATGCTATCAACAGGTTCATGAGGTCACTGGTTCCAGTTGGCACATTTAGTTTCTGAATCAACGTCTGCATCTGTCCTTCACCACTTCTCCCACTCGTTCCCTCAGTTCAAGTTTATTTCTCAGGATGTTAAGAACATCTGGTGTCGATGGTGTAACAGCTACATGCTGTGCTCTGCTGGACGGATCTGGTTGTTTGTGCGTTCCTGTCTTTGGTGACTGCCACTCTGAGCAGCCGACAAACGTATGTTACTGTGTCTCCTCCTCGTTAGGGCCACGCAGCAGCAGCCACTTCACACGCTAACTCGCACTGATGACACGGAGCTGATGTCAAATCATAAACTGAAGCCTGTTTTAGAAGTAAGAGGGAAGCGTTTAGAGTCGTTCTAAGTGTTACTTTAAATATTCACTTTCAAATATACTCTTCTTTTTTCTGGAAACATTCATTCATTTCCTGTTTCAAATAGTTTTTTCTACATAATGAGCCTTTTACATGCAACAGAACTGTGTAGAACACGTTCTAATTATTTATGGGTTATAGAGAAAATTACCTGTTTTATAATAAAATGTGTAATTTAAAGCAGAACTGAGGTATTTATAATGTACGTAAGTGGGTTTACTGATTTACTGATTATTCAGATGTAAAATCCAAGGGAACAGTTTAAAGGATTTGAGTAAAAAATATCAAATGACTTAATGCAAACCTTCAATTTAGAATCACTTATTTTGAAAAACAGATTTAACGGTCGAGGTCACAGCCACAGATCAGCCATGAAGCTCCAATTTTCAGGGAACTGAGACGCAAGATTTATATGACCTGTCAAGACAAGAACCATTTGAACTGGTTCCAGGGGTTCCAGAGGTTACGAAGGTTCCAGGGGTTCCAAAGGTTTCAGACGTTCTAGAGAATCCAGAGGATCCAAAGGTTCCAAAGGATCCAGAGGTTCCAGAGGTCACTAAAGCATTAATCATATTTACTACAGTACATACAGTGTCTTACAAAAGTGTTCACAACCCTTGAACCTTTCTTATTTCCTCACATTACAATCACAAGCGTATCTACACAACAAGTCTAGACTCACCTTCTCATTTTACCGGTTTTCTTTACTTTCATGACCTCATTAAGGCAGAAACTCCAAAAACGCACCTGAGGAGACTCCTGAAGTGGAACCATTTCAGGTGACGACCTTGTGAAGCTCATGGAGACAAAGCAAGAGTTCTATCTAAAATATAAAATATTCTTCTTGTTCGCTACATGATTCATGTGTTCATTCATAGTTTTGATGCCTTCAGTGAGAAGCCACAATTTAAATAGTCATGAAAATAAAGAAAGAGAGACCTCTGGACTGGTTGTGTTTTGGGGTGATTTGATTTGATAGACCAACACAAATGTGGCAAAAAACTGTCAAGTGGCTGGAAATGAAAATAAAAGTTTTCAGATTCAGTTGAACAAAATCCTGGTGGAACCAGCTGCTTCCAGAGATTAGTAAGGTCCACCTCCATGTACCTTCACTTTTACATACAGCTGCTCTGTGGATCCTTCGGACATGGCCGGTTACCCTGGTAACATCCACACGTCTATCAGTCATGTACTTCACAGATGTGGCCACAAAGGAAGAATGGTCAGACATTAATAAAGAAAGCCACAGAAAGTCACATTTGCCACAAGACATGAACGGGTCAAATGAAAAACAGCACACACAACAACTGGGAGACGTGGTGCAGCATCATGTCAGAATTCCAGTCTGGACAGAGTTGATGGTGAGACAAACAGAGCCAGATATGAGCAACCTAAGATGACGACCTGATAAAAAGATCTGACACTGGAGCAGGAAGGAAACATTTTAGAGAATGGTCCAGTTCAGACATGAATCCATCCAATGTGCCAGACGTGGTTGTAGCATAACCTGGGGAGATGCTAGAACGGCCTCCATATAAATACATACCACATTCAAGTGTGTTTCTAAAGAACTTTGAAAACCTAATTTTGATTTTCTTTCCATGTCACAGTTATGAGCCACTTTGTGTTGGTCCATCACAGAAAATAACCAAAAAAATAAACTTTGGTGGTTGTAAAGTGATGACATGTGGACAAGTTCAAGGCCATGAAGCCTTTGTGAGGCTCTGTATATTATGTATTTAATGGTAAATGTTCTGATCTGTCGCTATGAATGCCTTAAACTCCATGGTCCTGGTTTATAAGTACAGGTAACCGATCCAGTAGACCAGGTTGAAAAGGCCGAACGCTGTGGGGAAGAATATTCTGGAGTAGGAATCGATCTTGGAAACACGCACATGCATCCTGTTCTCGCGCCATGCGCCCGAGCGGCAGTCGTCGAAGCAGCAGAAGAAGCTGGTGCAGTCTTTCCCATCCAGACACTCGTAGAGGTAGTCATCGTCGTCGTCGTAGGCCACGATGTTGTTCATCTGCAGCAGGGAGGTGCCGGGCCGGATGTTGACCATGCTGGAGGCTTTCTGCTGTGGAGGAGAAGCCACGGGTGGGTCAGCGTGGGACTGTCGCACAGGGGACCCGCACTGAGAGCTCTGCTACAGTACCTGTGTGCTGTTGTTGGCCTTGGCCTTCTTCGTCTGCCGGTTGCTGGTGAAGTAGTGCAGAGTGCCGTACTCCATCAGAGCAGCGAAGGTGAAGATGAAGCAAACGGACACAAAGAGGTCCATGGCCGTCACGTAGGACACCTTGGGCAGGGACTTCCTGGAGATGGTGCTCAGGGTCGTCATGGTGAGCACGGTTGTGATGCCTAAAGGGTTTAGAAGCAAATGCTCGGTGAGTCTGGTTAATCTGGGGGATGTTGGCTAAAACAAACAAAGCCTCGGTGATGGAACAAATCCAGAGCAGGATCCAGCCTTAAAGTCTCCATTCAACAGTTTAAGATCTTCTGACAAACCTAGAGATGTGCGCGCTGGGACGGCGTCCTTGTTGATCCAGAATGAGACCCAGGACAGAACCACAATCATACTGCAGGGAATGTAGGTCTGGATGGTGAAGTAGCCCATTCTACGACTCAGGTCAAAGAAGATGGTCAGGATCACGTACTCCCCTGGAAGACAGTGAGTGAGTGAGTGAGTGAGTGAGTGAGTGAGTGAGTGAGTGAGTGAGTGAGTGAGTGAGTGAGTGAGTGAGTGAGTGAGTGAGTGAGTGAGTGAGTGAGTGAGTGAGTGAGTGAGTGAGTGAGTGAGTGAGTTCATCGATGCCCATTCATTTGCTTCAGCGTTTCTTTGCTTTGATTGTATGTTGTCATATGGATTTTCTAGACATCTAGATTTTTCTAGTGATTTTAGCCCAGACTCATGAAAATAGAAGTTAAACTGAAAAGAAGAACTACTGTATGAGGGTTTATTCTCTAAAGCAGAAACTGAAACTTATGTTGGTTCAGTAGGTGCTGTCTAGTTTTAGTTCCCTTCACACAGGAGGCGTTGGCCACGGTGTCTCACCTGACTGAGTGTGAGCCACGTCTGAGGAGTTTCTCAGGCCGACGAAGGCAAACTGGTAGAGTCTCCAGTAGCGCTGATCCGCCACCTCCACGGACCTTCTCTGCCAGCGATACATGATCTCATTCTTAGGGTAACCGTCTACAATCCAGAGACACAGCGGAGAAATGTATGACAAGGTGTATTGTACATCCTAGAGGTACGTGGCACCAGTCCAGCCTCACTGAAAGTCTTCAAACGAGCAGAACACAGAACGGATCTAGCTATAATAAACCAGGCATTGGAACCTGGATGTGATACCACCTGGCTGGGTCATTTACAGATGTAATGAATTTCATTTAACGGTTCTTCTGACTCATTTGATGACATTTAGTGCAACTGTAAAGGTGCTGATATTGTCCCTAACACCATAAAATGGTCCTTGAGATCAAAACATGAGAGGGTGAAGCACAATGCGAGAGCGATGAGGGATGACACAGACGCATGAATCAGACTCAGGTGGATATAATTGATTAGGTCTGTCAGAGGAGGATGGGACTAGGTGACCTCTCTCTGCTGGTGGAGCAGATGGTTCATTGGTACGAGCTCAGAGAGGGCAGCTTCAAGCAGATGGGCCGAAACGAGTGGAGGCCACACAGAAGCCTGTGTCTGCTGGGAAGGTGCAGCCATGACAGGTTTGACATAGGAGGGAAGGGTTTGACCACGTACAGCTGGAGAACTCCAGAGGACACGAGTGCTCATCCATGGGAAAGTTATGCAGCTTAAGGTAGCACTCCGCATTAATAGTCAACCTAACAGGACAGAGTTGTGACACAGAAAAAGCAAATCTTAGCATCGTCTCCTTCTGCTGAGTATCAGCTTCTATCTATAATCATGTAAATATGCAGAAAGGGAACCGCGGCCTCTTTAAACAGAAACAGGTTGGACATGAACACGAGGCAGAAGCTCCGCCCACCTCAGCGTGTACATGACTCTGCCGTTGCTCCACAGCCTCAGGAGGCGGTTGGGGGTCGTGATCCAGTGAGCATCCGATTTGCGAGAGTTTCTGAAGAAGGTGTCGGGAATCCAGATTTTTCCCACCATGTTGCTGTTGAGCATGAGCTGCTTCATGGAGCTGTTGAACTTCAGCCGGCTGTCGTACCACGTCTGGGCAAAGAAGATGTCAATGGTGTATTCCTGTAGGAGAAGAAATGGCCTGTCGTGAGTCAGTCAGGGGGGTTCTGTCAGCATTTAGAATCAGGGTAAGTTCTGACCATGTTAATTGGGTCCACGGGTCCAATGCTGTTGACGTACACAGCAGTTTCAATGACTGTGGGCCTCACTGAAGAACAGAACACATATTAGTGGGTGATGTTTGTCTTTGTATTATCTGAAACCTGGGACCGACGACCAGCTCCACACAAACTGCTTGACTTGCCTCCGATGTCGGGTCGGAGCTTGTTGTCGTAGCCCTGCAGCAGTTTGTTGAGGATCAGGGTCACGTCGCTCTCATAGACCTTTGGTGACAACACCCAGGTCTTATTAATGGGCACGTCTTCGTAGTCTTCTTCTTCTTGTTTGCTGGACCCCGATGCTGTACTGTAAAATGAAAACATTATGAATAGCAGCACCTCACACCAGGAAGGTTCTGGGTTCGATTCCCCCTCCAGCGTCACCCACATGCCATCCCGTGTGGATGCATGTTCTCATAGGCCACTTATAAAACTCTCTCATTTTAGTTTAAACTCGTTTAAAAGACAAATTCCTACATGCATCATAAGTTTCCTCCACTAGATTCAGGTAAAATGGTATTAGCTGCCGCTGGCTTCAGGTTCTACTGAGGAACCTTGGTGCCATCTTTGTCCAGGATCGGTCCATAAGCTCATACAGTGTCTCCAGAACCACATGCTTCATCTTCCATCCTCAAATTTAGCACTTCCCTTCAAATGCCACCTGCCATCAACACCACAGACAGTAAAAGAGAGAAAGAGAGAGAGAGAAAACTGGGTCCGACAATGAGCAGGACTCCTGTTTAGTAACAACAAGCCTGGCAACGTTTTAATGAATAAAAATAAAAAATGAGACGCCAACAACTTCCTGAACACCTACGTCTGTGCTGCTGTGAACGTGTCAGTCTCTTGCTTTTTTTAAGATGCTCCTCCATGGGCCCAATTAAACCAATAGGAAACGAACAAACGCACACACACTGATTGACGATGGCTGATTCTAAAAATGAATTTCCTGAGAGGCGTCCGCTCACACAATGACCCGGTGGATAGAATAGAATAGAATAGAATAGAATAGAATAGAATAGAATAGAATAGAATAGAATAGAATAGAATAGCGCCATGAACATCAGGCCAACTTTACCTTCCAACCTGCCAAACCAACGCACTCACCACAGTCCCAGCAGGACGACGAGCAGCCAGGGCTTCATGGCTGCGAGCCGCACGGAGCAGAGCCGACGAACAGCTTCCACGTAGACGCGTCTCAGCGGCCGAGGAGGATTAAACGCAGGCAGGAGAGGATGCGGGAGCCGCGTCCATGGCGCCGGTGCGCAGTGAGGAGGGAGGACGTGACTGCGCCGTAGTGTGTCTGCAGTGCTGCAGGCTGCGGTGACACGCTGCTAATGACTCAGTGCTATGATCCTGGAACCGCTGGAACCGCTGGAACCGCTGGAACCACGGCCCGTTTCATTATCCGTAACGGGGAAAACAGAGCCGCTCACGCAGATGCTGCTGCTGCCGCTGCATCGTCAACGGACGTCCTCCACCCGGCTGACGGCTCAATGTCAGAAATGGGAGGTTGGTCTGTGGAAGTGGAACGACTGATGCTGATCAGCAGCTGAGATCATCAGAAAGGAGCAGGAGGAGGCGACAGAGCAGTTACTTCAGAGCTGACGTGGTTCAAAAGAAGATGAGGGAGGCAGCAGCGCAGGAGAAGCTGAAGACTGACCCGTCATACAATCATCAGGCATCACTGTCATTAGTATATGCATACATGCATAATTATGTCTGTATAATACACATACGGAACAGTAAGATTTAATTATATACTGTACATATTTTGCCAATTTGTAACCAAAATAGCACAGTGTCTGTGATCAGCTCATTAACCAGAAAGTGACCAAACAGAAGACTCTGCTGCATAAATGTAGTTGCCCTTCTGGGTCATGGTCTGGTCCCTTCAGGCGCAAAACACTGATGTGACTCATTTCTTATGGAGCATATTCCTCAACAACTACAGAATATGAGTATGTAAAAAAGCAGCCAAAACGCTGACTGTTACGATCTGTCTCACTACAATCCATGAGTTCATAAGTCCATAGTAATCATTTCACACACGTCAGTGTTCAGTATGTTCACTTTGATCAGGCTTTGTGTCCTCATTACATCAGAGAATGTTCACTACACTGAAGTATTAATAACTATTATCCAGTCACGTGTTTTCTCTTGTGTTGTGTTTTGCATATTGGAAACATTAATTCACCAAGCAGGCAGGTTTTTTTGCTTTATTTTAGGCATTTACAAAACAAAAAATAGCTTTGTAGGTTCCGAGCATATAAAATGTATTTTTTTTTCAGATTTCAAAGTCTTGTTTCTGGAGTTGAATCCACTCAAACCTTGAGATGCTGCATTACGGCAAGAAGCACGCGTTGCTGCTCACACTTTCAAACTATTACAGTAACATATTGTTTAACTGTAAAATAGCTGAATCACAATAGCAGCTTGTCTTTCTTCACATGAATGACTTAATAAACTGCATGTTAAACATCATCTCTACCAAACATGAAAAACCTTTTTACATTTTACCAACAGCTGACATCCATCCAATGAACGTTCTGTGGTTGAAGGTTAAATGGATCACTGGCTCAAAGTCCTCAACTTATTTTAACAGCAGCACCACCTGCAACACGTAAACAGAGCATGCATAGTTCTATAACAAGTCACTTACAGTAAGTGGAACAAAATGGATGCAGCTGAATTATTAGCACAAGACAGTGATACAGTCACTGCCATGTACATTAAAACCTTAGGGACCTATTTATTATGGTTAGTTATTGATAACTAAACAGACAAATGTAAACTTTATCACACACAGAATCAACAGAAATCATAATGTTTCAATGAACTCTGTTCACAGTTTAATGCACAATGCCACCAAGTGGCCTTCAGAATATCCCGGCATCTGCTTCTTCCCAGGAAGTGAATCGAATTTTGATTTAAACAAATCCCACTTCACACCAAACCCATCCGCTACCCGGAAGTTGAATCATGACGTGTATGTCCCCCTCTCTTAGTGATTCATCAGTCTGAGTAAAGGTTGCAATGAACAGGCTTAGATGGACAAACAAAGTAGATACAGAAATCAGCCCTTCTATCACCACCGCAGACGAAATGACTCGACGGGAGCTGTGTGGGGCGTCCACCTCTGTGAATGGAGGGGATGTACCTGATATTCATATCTGTCACGTTGCCCTTCGTCTGTTCCAGAACAGGCCTACTGTGGTAGTGACGTGATTGAAACGAGAGCAACACCCAGTTGTTAAAACTGCCTTAAAACTAAATCTGCTCACATCAGTTACTGCACGTGTGTGGAGTAGTGCACCTGTGCATCAGTGTCAGAAAATAAAACACTCACCAACATCAGCTGGTCTGATTCCCAATCAACATAAGCAGTTGAACATATGAATTCATTTAACAGGTTTTAAAATAATGTCTCATGTCTACCAATAATGAGGAAACTAGAAAAGGCATTATGTGGAGAAATTATTTTGTGTAATGAAGAACCTGTATGAAGGTTTAGATCCATCATACACACAAACAGCTGGTTAGAGTCACTGATGATCCGATTAACTGATGTTAAATGACAAATTATCCATATACACAAACATAAGCTTGGGGGTTCCACAGGGTTCTGTGCTTGGTCAGAACCTTTTCAATCTATACACTCTAAACACTCACTCACTGCTTAACAAAAATGTGGCATTAACTAGGAAGACAAAAACTCAAAGAAAATGAAAGACTGAAATTTTTTTTTAAAAAACGAAATATAAGGTGTTTTAAATTTGAATCTTTCGTTCGTCAAAACATATTTAACTGCATTGTTTATCAGTGTCTTACTAATTACTTTAAATTCAAAGTTGGGCATATTAATATTAAATTACAACATTTATTGTGAAGGAAAAATCAGACGTGTTTATAAGTGACTGAGGTGTGTGTACCTTATTAGCAGTCTCTAGTGAACTGATGAGTGTGTTCAACTCCTCCTTGTTCATCTCCATGGTGACAGGCCTGAGGGCTTCGTTCTCTCTCACGTTCAGACTGAGGCTCAGCAGAGGCGTGTGCAGGGATGAGATTTTATCACTAGACAGAGCCAACTGGAAACAGAACCAGGAGACAGGGGCTGCAAGTGAGACATCCAGGAACAACCTGTGGAGGCCTCGGGTGAAGTACAAACTCACCTTAAGCTGCCAGTCGAAGTCTTGCAGCGTAGCACAGGAGATGGAGGCGGTCCGGTCCAGCAGGGCACGGCGGATCTCTGCTTGTCTGGCTCGCAACACCTTCAGAACCGTCGCCGCCTGACTGCTGCCGACGTCTGCCAGTCCAGCCGACACCTGCCCACAAACAGCACACTCAGCGCTGCGCTCAGGCCAACGGGGCCATCGAGTCCCACGTCTCACCTCCTCATCTGAGCTGTTGTTCCCCACTGCCGCACGGAAGAGGGCCGCCAGGGAGTCGAGCAGCTGCAGCCACTCCTCCAGGCTCCATGCGGCGCTGAAATCAGCCCTGCGAGGAGGCTCCCGCCCACAGAACCCGTCCACTACCCTGTGACACAGCTACACAACAACAGGATGAACAGTCTGGTCGTCTGTTTTTAAGACAAGCTGGGGAACCTTTCCCTTCCATAAAATGTCATAATAATAATAATTACATTTTTATATGTAAATGCAAACATGTTAAGCCCCTAGCCTCAGTGCAGATCCACAATGAAATGAGTATATTAATGCAACCACAAACTGTATATTCTTGATCAGATTATGTTAGCAGTAGCATTAATTCTCCAAGGAGAAGAGAACATCAGTCCAGTCACTGACTCCCAGTAGGAACCGTTACACTTGGACTGTTCCCCCGGTGCTGGTCCTGGTCCAGCTACTTCACACATCTACTCAACCGGTCCATTAATTCTGGTACTTACGTTGAGACAATCTGTGACAGACAAACTGTTCAGCAGAACCACCATGTTGCCGTTTGGGTCCGCCTTCTGGTCAGCTGATGTCGATCATGTGAGCGAGTGAGATGCGTTCACGTGCCTGGGAAAAGCGGGCATCCGTTACTTTGACGGCTTTTCGGCGTGCACACCTGACGTTAATCTAGAGATACTTGCTGTATTATTTTGGAGACGGCGGCTGCAGCTTTACCGACGTTGTCACGAAAGCGGAGCCGCATTTAAAGTTAAAAGGAGCACAACTTTCGAGGATCAATATTAAGTGCGAACCACTCGTAGCTGTATAAAGTCTCGCGTAGGGAACAATCGTTTAAACGTGCCTGTCGGGTTTTGTTTACCTCGACATGTTGGCTCCTATGAAACTGGGCACATTTAGTCGCAGACACAGCGGCGGCACGCGCTGGAGCTCTGCTGAACCATGTTCCTGCGCGAACCCGAACGCCCCACTACCGGCGACTGGGGCTTCACATCCTGCTTCACGTTCGGCTCCTCTTCCCGTCTCGTAGTGATATGGCTAAAACGGAAAAGTTGTTGTTTACTACTGTACCTCGAAGACGGACGACGTTCGACCTGCAGGGTGAGTGAGGTCCGTCGCCTACTCGGCTCTGCTGAGCAGAGACGCGATCACGTCATGAGGATGAGGGTTCGGGGCCTATTGGGGCAGAACCGAGCCGACACCGTGAGCCCAGTCGCTCTTAACCGTTTTAACCCTGCGCGGTTCAGTAACTCATGGTTCTGGATCTGTGAGACCCTTTGTCCAATCTTGGACCTATCTTCGACGCGTTCAGGGTCTTTGTAAAACTGTGCGTTTCAAACCAAATGCACGTTCATATCAGACTATACGTGGATATTTGCACATTTGTGCACATTTGCGCAAATCAGCTTTTACTTAATTATTTTCTGTGCAAATTCTGTCGCAGTTCATTTGTCTCTACTTCAGATCTACACATTACTGTTTTGCTGTGGCCCGTTTCTGTTTGCCCGTTCCAGCCTTTACCTGACCTTTCGTTCTCCTCTAGTCCAGCCAGTTTTTTCAAGGAATTTAGATAAATACGTTTTATTAGTTTTATCATCTCCTTACAATAGGCCGGCTGCACAAAGATAAGTATTTACTTAAGCAAAGGGAGGCGCTTTGCTGGCAATGACAGAACAGAACTATTTCAGGTAACTGCAGCTCAACAGTCATTTCCATCCCAGCAGAACACTGAAACTGTTCTGACATAAACACATGTAGAGCTGCAGGTCAGCAGCTCCGGGTCCATTTGGGTCAGGCACCATCCAGCTGTGTGAAGGCGTTAGAAGCACTGCCTCTAGCAATGCATTTTTTACATACTTAACCTCTGAAACACATGTATCTGTTAATAGTTACAGTTTCAGACCTATGACACTGCTGTTACTATGCAGAGGCGTCATAAACCCAGAAAGTCTAATATTAGAAAGTATAATGTTAGACTTTTAGTTTTTTAAAACTATGAACTTAGAGAGATGATGTGTTTCAGAAGAGTTTAAATGAAATAGGATAGAGTTAGGTAGAAACAGATGATTTTACTTCAGAGTTGGGTAGAAACAAATGATTCACTTCAGAGATCCCTGATGGGAACAGCTGGAAGGGGAAGATACTTATATCACATCAAACTTGTAAATGACAGGAGGAAATGCACATGTTGTACTAGTAATGTGCAGGTATTAGTGTGCATGACGTTGTCCTCTAGGAACGCCTTTCTCTCAGTGATGGTTTTCAGTGAAGGTGTTGGAAATGACCCAAGTCAAACCTCCTGCAGTGTTGAGTGACACAACTGGCACCAAAACGAATGTTTCTATGGTGTCAGAAACCAGAAAAAAAAGGCTTTTAGCCTTAAGTTAAGAGAAAAGACTCTTCCATAGAGATCAGATTTTTTTTTAATAATCCTGTTCATAGCTCTTCATCGCTGTTTCTAGAGTGATATAAATTTGTGATAATGTAATTGTGATTATGACCCGTTGTGTGTGATTAAAGGTCAGTGCAGCATATTTATATGCAGGGTGACACAGAAAAACAGGAACTTTGAACTGGAAAATTCCCATTTTTCTGTGTCACCCTGTATTAACAACAGTCCTACTGAGGATAAAGCCAGCGATAAATGGTGTCGACAATTTTTCATGGCTCAAAGCTGTTACACAGGAAGCAGCAACACATTTAGATTGATAAGATAAACCTTGACTGGTTCAGGTGAACACCCAGGTAAGAGTCCATTGTCTCAGTGCTCTTTCCTTGATAAACGTGTACTGTACGCCACCAGCAGCTCTGGGGTTTGTTCTGTCTTAATCTTGAGGCTGGATCAGTTCGACTCTATGCTCCCTGTCATTGTCAGACGTCATTAGGCTAATGTCATCCAAGACTGCCTGAGATGTAGATGGAGAAAATCTGTCTGGCAAACTGAAGCGAGTCCATTGATGGTTCACTAGAGGCACAGCTGGTAACACAGCAGCCTCTGGTCTCTTTATCAGCCGGTCTGTGTCCCCACAACTGTGTAACACCCCAGTATAAGACTCGAACCAAACATGTGGTATTATGCAGTAATACAGGAAGTACTTCACACTTTGACATGCTGCTCATTTGCTCATTTGGTTCTTGGCTATTCATCCTCCTTAAATGAAAGCAGTATCTGATGGAGAATTTGCTGCTTATGCATCAGTCCACTTGGCAAAGTTAGCTAGTACTGTAAGTTACCCCTTAGCTCTCTTGCTGCACTACTGTAAGTGCATGGACATGTACAGGATGAAGGCTAATGTTTAGTGGTGCCTAGAAATGAAAGTGCTTATAATCACTGCTTAGTGTGAAAGGCTGTGGTGAAATACTGCTGCAGCCGGCTTCCTGTTTGTCTAACGTGTTGGATCAACATCCTAACATACTTTTCATGGAACCGTTTACTCTGTTTACTAGTAAAGCGTGTGTCTGCATGCAACCATGATATGAGTGTGAAAATTCCTCATACGTTCCTGTCTTAACAATTCTTGTTCCCAGTGCTGTCCGACCACGTGACCTGGCGTCTGCCTCGTGGGGCCGTCGTGTGATATGAGCGTAAGCTGATCGGGTCATTAAGATGTAACACAAGCTGAGTGTGAGCACAGATGAGGAGATCCAACGATGCAGCACAGCCTGACACCAGTAGCTACCGCTGCCACTGCAGCAGGCAGGTATCCTATTTTATTTGCGTTTTGTCTTTACCGAAGGATGAAGACGCCGTGAAAGCTGAATGTGGAGCAGAGACGAGCGGCTCGGCCTCCGCTGCCGTCATGGAGCGCTTCCACTGGGTGCAGCATCGCTGCCAGCAGCTGCTGCTGAGAGGCTCCGAGCGGGGCAGGTACGCTGCCCCCGAGGGCCTGGCCAAAAGCCCCTCCCAGGACAACCCTTACTGCTCATACAGCAGCGGGAAGCGGCGCGCCGTGTTGTCCCGCCACGGGCCTCACCAACAGGAAAGTGAAGCCATCCTCAGGAACTACAAGGGCAACGCCATCCGCACCACCAAGTACAGCCTGCTCACCTTCATCCCCATGAACCTGTTTGAGCAGTTTCACAGGTAGGACCTTTTACAGTGCGTCTGTCCACAGCAGAAGGACGTTAATGACTGACACACAGAGAGGCTACGGTTTCCATGCGGCAGTGTTTGTCAAAGTCTAAGAGCCCATCTGTGAGCTGTGCTGAACCACAGCAAGGCTCTGGAGACAGAACCAGCTGCTCTGACGTTCACATTCAGCCTCTAATAACAACCGAAGCTGATCTTTGGGTTTTAACACGTTCATTTTCGAAATTAAGCAACGACTCTGGCTCTGATGCTTTAAATGACTCTTTGTCTCGTGTGGTACGACGTGCGGGTTGTTCTTGTTGAGGCTCATGTGACGTCTCTGTTTCTCTGCTGCAGGGCGGCCAACCTCTACTTCTTGTTCCTGGCGTTACTCAACTGGGTGCCAGTGGTTGAAGCCTTTCAGAAGGAAATCACCATGATCCCACTCCTTGTGGTTCTTATTGTTATTGGCATCAAAGATGCGCTAGAAGATTACAGACGTTACTTGTTTGATAAAAAGGTCAACAACAACGTGGTGCAAGTTTTCTGTGGGTGAGTTTTGATTTTAATGTCAGCCACAAACTGTACACACTACACCCCCCCCCACCCAGTACCACCAGCTACAGTAATACCATAAACCAGAGTTTCAGTTCTGTTACAGTTGCCTTGTTTTTTTGAGTCCTCTTGCTGTTTTCGGCGGCCAAAACAACTTTAGTCTCCAACTTTGTCCAGTTTGTGACTGATTAACGCTAGAATCAGGCTACACATATGTTTAACTCAATTCAATTAATTAAATAACTCAATAGTAGTTTTTAGGCCCCATGGCTTAGACGACATCTGCTTCATTTACTTATTCTTCAAGACAGAGTTTAGCTCCTGGTTTACTAACGGCTATAATAGGTTTAAATCAGGAAGTCAGTGTGGTCCTGAATATTGTTTTGAAAGCTGACATTTTCTCTGAAATATATAAAATACTTAAAACAAATGTTTAATCCTAACAAAAATGTGACTGTTTACGTGAAAAAGTAAATAACAAAAGCTAAAGAAGTAGAAAAAATTCTTTACAGTACTTGTCATTATCAAGGGAACTTCCTCATATGTATATGTAAATTATATGAGTGAGGGACAAAGATGGGAATCGTCCTCAAACAGCCCTACTTCAACAATCATTGCTAGTAGACATAGGTGCTCATCCATCACTCAAATATCCTGTTTTCAAGGCAGTAATACTGCTGATTGTACCAGGTCTTTAACTAAGTAACATTCAAATTAGGTTTTAAAGCAGTGCAGAAACAGAATCATAACCCAGAAATATTTTCAGACGTTTCAATCACAGTTTTTAATATTCAAAATCAAGTTTTTCAGTTCAACATTCAAACCTATAGTTTCAAAGTTTTTCGATGAGGAACCTAATTTCACCTCCCAGGTCACTGTAACGGTTTCATGACTCGTGTTTGTGTCTGATCTAGCATTTCCTCCCGTTGTCTCATAGCAAACAGAAAGCATACGTCGAGCGGCGCTGGAAGAACGTGCAGGTCGGCGACTTTGTCCGTCTGTCCTGTAACGAGATCATCCCTGCTGACATGCTGCTGTTGTTCTCCTCTGACCCCCGTGGGGTGTGTTACATTGAGACAGCCAACCTGGATGGAGAGACCAACCTGAAGCAGAAGCAGGTGGTGTCAGACCTCCCGTTTCAGGTAAACCCACCGTGGATCACGTCTGTATGGATTCAAACAATACAAATACTCTGTAACGCTCCTGTTGTGTCTTACAATAGACGTGGCATCTGTAAGGCATCCTTTTCTACTGTATTTTGTGTCACTGTAAGAATGTTAGACATACACAACCATGAAGATGCACCATGGCTTCTTGATCAAATTAAAATGCATCTGATTGTGACATTTTTGTTAATTTGTGAGCGGCTGTGTCTGGTTCATCTCTTTCTAGCTTCTTCCACTACAATAATCTCTGCATGATGAATGTATCTGGAGGTTGAGTCATGTCATGAACAATTTTTGATTTTCAGTCACAATCTGTGTTTAGTGTAAATGTAGCAACACTGTGGGCTGACTCCTCTGATGACCTGACCCTGCTGCTTCATGGGCCATAGTCTTGTATATGGATTTACTACAGTATGTGTTTGTGTTTTCTAGGGAGAGTTTACTCCTGAGAGCTTCCACAGTCGCATTGAGTGCGAGAACCCTAACAATGACCTCAGCAGGTTTAGAGGCTACATGTGAGTTCACATCTATGTACGATGAATCAAACGTACGACTCATACATGTTCTGTTGTTTGTCGTCTTCATCAACAACAGCTTCAGGTTTAGTCATTTTACAGCGTTAAATCCACATAAATACACAAAACTATATAAATTCTCATTACCGGGATTTTAGATGACAGACAAACACAAAGTGATACATGACTGTGAAAGGAAAGAATTATGGTTTCCAAAATAGCGCACACATAAATATGTAAAACACATCCCCCACATTGTGCTGGAGGCATCATCATCATCAGACAGAGAAGCTGATGCCCCCAGTCGCTACAGGGGAGAATCCCCGTCGGTCTGTAAGACGTGTCCCCATGTTTTAGACATTTATTTTTACAGTAAAAGAAAAAACATTTCTCATTTTCTTTTATACTTTACCATTTCTGTAGCATTCTGTCTGCTCAGACACAGAAAATCCCAATCAAATACATTCATGTTTATGGTTGTAATATAGGGATAAATGATTTTGTATTAATCATCTGGGTTTTAAATATTTAATAACACTAATAGGATCTGGAGAACCGTTTATTCTGTGATAATGGGATATTGGTTGAACCTAGATGTGCTTCAGCTTCGTGTATGTTCTGACAGGGAGCACTCCAACGGCGCTCGTGTTGGTCTCCATAACAACAACCTCCTGCTGAGGAGCTGCACAATTAGAAACACTGAGACTGTGGTCGGCATCGTGGTTTACGCTGGTGAGAGCGCAGATCAGGCAGATTTATAGATGCATCGTGGGGATTTCTACCATTAAACACGCAGCTCAGGATCTTCCTCTCTTCTCTTGCTGTGCGACTTAGGCCACGAAACCAAAGCCATGATGAACAACAGTGGGCCGCGGTACAAGCGCAGCCGCCTTGAGAAGCGTCTGAACACCGACGTTCTGTGGTGTGTGCTTCTGCTCGTCGTCATGTGTCTGACTGCTGCCGTAGGTTTGTAGCATCACCGCCAGCAGCCACAGTCCAACCAGGACACGGCACCGGTGCCTGGTCCTGAGCCTCGTCCGGCTGTAATGAGCTGCTGGTGCGTTTCAGGTCACGGCCTGTGGCTGAAGGACCACAGAGACCCCGTGTTCCAGATCGATGGGGAGACGTCTCCTGCTTTAGCTGGATTCTATGTCTTCTGGACCATGATCATTGTCCTTCAGGTTTGTGTGGTGTTACACAATGCGTCAATAGTTAGTTTCCAATTAGAGTGTGAACCGTTCATAACTAAAGATACATCAGTGGATCTGCTAATCAACATATCCATATACCAAAGAGTGGATGTTGTGACCTGGTTAGGTCCAGTAAAGGGTTAATGAGGTTCTGTTTAAGCAGTACGCACTCATTTCTGTCTGACAGGTGCTGATCCCAATCTCACTATATGTGTCAATTGAGATTGTCAAACTGGGACAAGTCTACTTCATCCAAAACGACTTGGCCCTGTACAATGAGCAGCTGGACTCCAGGATCCAGTGCCGGGCTCTCAACATCACAGAGGACCTGGGTCAGATCCAGTACCTTTTCTCCGATAAGACGGGCACGCTGACCGAGAACAAGATGGTGTTCCGCCGCTGCAGCATCTACGGAGTCGAATATCCTCATGAGGAGAATGGTAGCGACTGATGATGTGTTCTCTGAATAATATGATGGCAACAAATGCTTAATGTGGTTCATCAGTTGAAGCAGTTTCTCATAATGTCCTTCCACGCGTGTGTTGTGGGTCATCCATCGTTTCTCCTTCTTCTTTCCTTGGCGTCAGCGCGGAGGCTGGACGTGTACGAGGAGGAAGCCAACGCAGCAGGTCCCTCCATGACGCTCCGGTCCGGCTGCAGCGGGAAGTCCCGCAGCTGCCGCTCCCTCAGCTGCACCCGCAGCTCAGTGTCTCTGCACACGCTGACCGCCGAGTCTGAGGAGGAGGAGGAGGAGGAGCAGACGTCCACTCACATCCTGTCCAGGACCAGCGCTTTCCTCAACCACATGGTGCGTACGCACACTTTAAATGGAGCGTTTGCTACAGACGGTGGCTTGAGACGGGCTTTTAGACGCTTCTCGTCGTGATCTTTTGTTTTGTTCTGAAACCTGATGCACAGTCAACAATGCTCTGATGAAAACTCACCACAGGTGATTTAGGGAAATTAAAGAGTAGAAAAACATAGTGATGCATGTAAAGAAGATAAAAGGTAGCAGAACATTAGTGTATTAAAAATGCAAGAGGAAAGAAAAGTTGCTCCAAAGCTGTAATATGATCAAATATACGAACTTAACCTATGTATAAATAATAATGCTCATACAAAAGTAGTGTGGTGCTGTAGCCGTGTGGATCAACCGCTGCTGATGCCTCTTTCTGTTCAGGCTAGGGACGTGATACCAGACCCTGAGCTGATGAGGAAGTTCCACTGCGTTCATTCCCCTGAGAGCTCCCTGGCGTCGTCCTCCAGCCTGGAGCTCACCTACATCACCGACTTCTTTCTAGCTCTCGCCATCTGCAACAGTGTAGTGGTCTCCTCCCCCAGACACCGCCAGGATGCCGTGAGTAGACACATTGTGCAGTCATTTGTTTAAGGCGTAGGCTGTGCGCGGCTGCACACATGCTCGCTAGCCCGCACACCTCCATGTTGGTCCTGTGGAGAAAACACAGGCCCTGCATTGTCTGCCGCTCACTGAACGGATGCAGCCGCGTGGTTCAGTGCCTCTCCTCCTACTGGTTGACGCTCCCTCCTACCAGTCAGCGCTGGGGCCTCCTACACAGAGGGAGGAGATTGAGTATGGGAGAAAGTTGTGACTGAACCCTTGAAGAAACGGTGACATGTGGAATAATGTGAACACCTGAATGATTATAGTGGTGCTCTTCTTCTTGCTGGAGTTTACAGATCCAGAAATTAGGCCACAGGCGGAAATATTTTTTGGAAAACAAATTCACTTCAGACATTTTGAATGGTAAGAGTAATGATATGAGATCAGACTAGAGCAAACTCTAAGAGAGATGGGTTCAGCTGCTCCCTGTGATGTTGAGCCCATCAGGCTGCACTTGGCCAGTAACCCAGTCAAGTACAGCATGAACATCAGCATGAAACCAACTATGTATCACTCCAGTTCAATAAGGCAAAGGGCTGTGGACTGACCCATGTCTAATAAATATGTAGTGTAGGAACTGTGCTACCATGTGATAAGAGAGCGATAATACTGAGTTCAATCAGAAAGTCTTGGTTTCTGTGCTCTTCCTTCAGGAATGTGAAGCAGCAGCACCTCTGAAGTCCCTGGAGGACATCAAGCGGATGTTCCACCACTTCGGCTTCTCTCCTTTATCAGCCCTCTCCAGCCTCTCTCCCCCCCAGATCAAAAGCAGCCCCAATAACCTCAGCAGCAAGCCGTGCACCCACGGCAGGACAGGTGCCTCCACCGGGTCCTCGCCTCCCAGCACCACTGAGGACCCGGAAAGCAACCTGGAAGGCTCCGATCCAGAAGGCAGAGGTCAGGGAGCTGATGCTGGGCAGCTGAAGGACCGGGAGGCAGACGATGATGTCAGCACTGCCAAGGTGGAGGCTGCAGACCCGCCCGGAGCCGACGACGACCTGGTGTATGAGGCGGAAAGCCCAGACGAGGCGGCTCTGGTGCACGCAGCCCGGGCTTACTCCTGCACGCTGAGGGGCCGGTCGGCACAAAGCCTGCTGGTGGACCTGCCAGGAGTCGGACCTCTGGCTGTTCAGCTGCTTCACATCCTGCCCTTCGATTCCAACAGGAAGAGGATGTCGATAGTGGTTCGCCACCCGATCACAGGGCAGGTGGTGGTTTACACCAAGGGAGCTGACTGCGTGATCATGGACCTCGCTGAGAGGCCGACCGGTACGTCAGCAGTCGTAGTGACGAGGAGCTCTGGACTCCCGCAGCCCTGTAACGTGTGGTTCTGTTACGTCCAGGTCTAGAGCTCAGCGCTCGGGAGATCTACACACACATCAGAGAACAAACCCAGCGACATCTAGACAGCTACGCCAGCGAAGGCCTGCGCACACTCTGCATCGCAAAGAAGGTACAGTTCAGTTTCAGATTCGATGTAAACACCTGCTGAACCTCAGAACTATGAGATCCTAAAGCCGAGATGCTATGGAAAAGGCTCTAGATGTAACTTGTGTACGTAAACATGCAGAGTGGTGAATACAACTGAATACATTAATGAGCATGAATGAAGCAATAATAATAATAATAATAATAATAATAAGCAGGACCACAGCTACATATTCAATTCATCACATCTGTGCACGGAGCAGGTTTTGGAGGAGGAGGAGTATGAAGTGTGGCTAAAGAAGCAGCTGCTGGCTGAGAGCAGCATAGAGAACAGAGAGGAGCTGATGCTGGAGTCGGCCCAGAGGCTGGAGACCAACCTGACCCTGCTAGGTAGGAGAGCTGCTCCTCTCGACCCGGCTGCCGGCGCTGGGGGCCGTGGTGACGTGTGCTGTGCCTTCAGGGGCCACGGGGATCGTGGACCGGCTGCAGGAGGAGGTTCCGGAGACCATTGAGGCGCTGCAGAGGGCTGGGGTCAAAGTGTGGGTTCTCACCGGGGACAAGCAGGAGACCGCCATCAACATCGCCCATTCCTGTAAACTGCTGTGTCCCAACGACCAGCTGCTGACAGTCAACTGTGACAGCAAGGTCGGTCAGCAGCACAGATGTTGTATTCAGTTCGTTACTGTGCTAATTCTGCAGATGCTTAAGCTTTAACCCGCTTTTCTAAGACAGAAGCACAGAGACGGTACAGGTTCTGACAGCTCATGGCTCTGAGGACGTCCAGTTGTCCAAGTGTTTGGAATAGTTCTCAGGACATCAGTGATCAGCAGTATCTATTATATTGTTAAATGGTTAATTGATTATTCATCCTCACCTTGTAACTACAGTGAAGGACTGACGCTGTGCACACAGACCTACATTGTTGTAGGTGACATTGACTGTTGTTCTGAACACGGTGCCGCTGGGCTGCTCCTCCACCAGGACGCGTGCGTAGCATTGCTGGCAGAGCTGAAGCACCAGCACGGCGGCGCCGGCGGCGGCTCGGCTGCAGCGGGGGGTCCGGAGGACGGCCTGCCCAGCTCCATCCTGGTGGTGGACGGCCGCACGCTCGGCTGGGCCCTGCAGGACGAGCTGAGCAGCCACTTCCTGGAGCTCAGCTCCGCGTGCAAGGCAGTGATCTGCTGCAGGTCCACTCCGCTGCAGAAGAGCCAGGTGGTCCGGCTGATCCGGGACCAGCTGCGTGTCATTACCCTGGCTGTGGGTAAGGACAGAGTCCTATGAAATGAGAAGGACATATAATTTACTAAAAAGGACTGAAACTGTAAAATCCTATTGACCTATTGGACGTTGCCTTCACTCACTTCCTCCTCTATCGTGTCCTTTAGGTGATGGAGCCAATGATGTGAGCATGATTCAGACCGCGGACGTGGGCATCGGTATATCGGGTCAGGAGGGGATGCAGGTGAGGGCCACTTGCTGTACCAGGCTCCTTCACACAGACCTGTGGCTCGGTCCATGACCGTCCATGTCTGTCTCCACAGGCCGTCATGTCCAGTGACTTCGCCATCTCCAGGTTCAAACACCTCAGCAAGCTGCTGCTTGTTCACGGCCACTGGTGTCACTGCCGCCTCGCCAACATGGTTCTGTACTTCATCTACAAAAACGTGGTGCGTTCTCTGAAGGTTGCTGGCGTCCGCTCTGTGCGGAGCCCGTGGTGTGGAGGGCGTGTCTCCTCACGGGAGGCTGTGTCATTAATACTTTTAATGGCCGCTGAATTCCACTGACTCAGAGGGAGTCTGTGTTCTGTGTTCAGATGTATGGGAATCTGCTGTTCTGGTATCAGTTCTTCTGCGGTTTCTCTGGGAGCGTCATGACCAACTCCTGGGTCCTCATCCTCTTCAACCTGCTCTTCACCTCTGTTCCTCCTCTGATCTATGGAGTCCTGGACCAGGACGCGTCTGCAGACGCCCTGATGTGTCTGCCTGAGGTCTACACACACACGTCCAAGGTGCGGACATGCATCACACCGGGCTGCAAACACTGAGACGCAGAGTGATCCAAACCAACCAGCACAAATCCATACAAATCCTGACCAACGCGACCTTTGACCTGACACGTTTTAAACGTTTCTGGTAAACCGCTGTCTCTCTGCAGGTCTACGCGCCCCGCGTGTTCTGGATCACGCTTCTGGACGCGTTCTACCAGAGCCTGGTCTGCTTCTTCGTGCCTTACTTTGTAAGTTGCTTCCTGCTGTCCGTTCCCAGTGAAGACTGATGACGTGGCCCCTGTTACAGTGTGAAAGCTTTTTGATGTTTGTCTCAGGCTTTAGCAGGTTCAGAGGTCGCCGAGTTGTCGCTGGGCTCCTCCATTAATGCCTCGGCTCTGCTCATCATCCTGCTGCATCAAGTCCTGGAGAGTCACACTCTGGTCAGACACTGTTGTTGATTTTGCATCCAGTATGCTGGGCATCGCAGGCTCTGAGCATTAGGCTCAACAGAACATTGTGTTTGCAGACATGGATCCATGCTGTGGTGCTGCTTCTGAGTGGGGCCTCCTACTTTGGCTTCGTCCTGCTCTTCAGCGTGGTGTGTGTGACCTGCAGCCCCCCAACCAACCCTGTGGGTGTGGAGACCCTTCAGATGTCCCAGCCGCTCTTTTACACCATATGTGCTTTAACGACTGTGGTGGCTTTGTTGCCCAGGTGAGTCCCAGAGCATGTACCGTGCGTGTGTATGCTAATACAAGCCCATGTTAGAGGAAGGATTTGGAACATCTGGGGACAGAGGACGAGGTTATAAGGATGGAAGAAGGTGCAGCTCAATGCAGAACCAAATCTGGTGCTTTGATTTCAGAAGCCTCTCTGACACCTGCGTGTTCTCCTTCACAGACTGTTCTTCAGGGTTCTACACAACACCTTACACCCGTCTGCTGTTCTGAAGTCCGCTCAAATGGACGCTGTGGACTCGGAGATGTACCGCAGGAGGATGGAACGCTGGAACCAGCACGAGGCCGGAGTCAGGCCCGACCTCAGGCCCAGCGCAGCCTCAGCCGCGTCCTGCAGGACTTGACCCACACTCCCACAATAACATCCATCTGAGTTTGGATCCAAAAAGTCGTGTTTCTATAAGGACCATCACCTCAGTCGAGGACAGCACCACACGGCATCTCCTCACGTCGGCCCTGGAGCCGGGCACGTGATGTCGGTGTGGGGAATCTCAGGGATTCCTGTTCCTGTTTGTGCAGCTCATCCATCATCCATCAGATGTCCAGGATACGGTGTGAGCGCGCTCAGTGCATTTCTGGGTAGCTTCCCTCCATATCCAGCACACTGACTTCCTCCCAGCCAACAGAACCTGTTCAAAGGCTCTTTACCACTGCCACAACCTTACATAACCTTTATGTCAACATAAAGGTTGACAGACTCAACAGTAACGGTGGGAAGGTGTCAGCTTGAATGTGCTGTAGCTTGGAGAACCAAAGCTCTGCTGCTTTTACCATCGTCATCCCTCGTGTTACTTTCAACTGCAGCTTGTTGACAGTGAGTTTTCTAGATTATGGATCGTTCACCACACAATATTAATGAAGAAACTGAAGCTGAGAAGTCTCTGTTTGGACAAAGGACCGGTGGGACCATCACAGCAGCTTCAGTAGCTCTGCTGTGTGTGACTCATGGTCTGGGTCATTTTAAATACACTAAACTAAGGTATTGAATCACTTTTGTTGCCTAATGACGAACAAACCTGCCGTGGCCGTGTTTAGTCCTGAGCCAATCACAGTAGATGGCAATGTGAAGCGTCCTGTTTAATGGATCATGTGACGGACTGGTCACTGCTCAGCCTCATACACATCGTCCTCATAGAACAAAGCCTGAAGCTGAGCTTGTTATCAGGACTGGACATGGATGAACCTTAACCTGGTGACTTAAATCAAAATCTGGAGGTTTTTTAGCCTAATTTGCCCATCTTCATGTGTTATTGTTTGATTGAATAAAATAAATACTCAAAGTTTGGTAACTGTATTGAATGTTTCACATGCTAACAAGCAAAAGCTATTAATTGAACAATAAAGTGATTTGGCTGATATGTACAGTATAAAGATAAAAAAACCCTGATGCTGTTGTGCTGGATCACGTAGCAGCTGTCTACAGCTTTAGGGTGTGTTCAGATGGCATCAGTTCAGCAGAGTCAGACTCACTGATGCATAACGTATGCAGGTGTAGCAGTCCGTCACAGAGCTGGTTACTGGAAACTACCCACAAAACCCACGACACAGCGATCCAGAACAGAGCGTGTTGGTGCTGCTGTCTGTTCCTTGCAGGGTTTTAATGAGCATCTCTGCTTCCTTTACTGCTTGTCGCACTCTTCCCTGAAGCAGATGGACCCTGATCCTGGTTCTGCAAACAGGCTTCATAAACCATGTAACGTAGTACTAAGCAGGAAATTCAGTAGGCGACTTTTCTGGGCAGATACAGTTGCTCCTGCAGCACCTCAGTAGGTTGGGATCTGTCTACATCCAGGATGTTGTGGTTGCTTCTTCCTGCAGGGTAACAGCTGTTTGTTGGATCCAGTTATGAGGCCGCTTCTCAACACCGATCTTCATGTGGCTCAACTTGGATTCAGGCTATGGATCAACTTATACCTGCAGAGGCAGTAGATTTAGTTTGGCATGATGTAAACAGAAGAGGACTCCTCCTCCTGCTGCTTGTCAGCACATCCACAAAATATCATAAAGATTAGTTGAGCCGTTCTCTGTCTCATAACAGAAGGTCTGAGTCAGGTCAGTGTCTGATTTAAATGTACTGACACATTTCCCACCGTGGAAGTAGAATGTTCTGCTTTTGTGGCCTGTCTGTGTAAATATGTTAACATGCGAACCGGAGCGGACCGCTGTTCTAACGCCACAGCATGCTGCAGGAGATCACCACCCCGGCCCAGCTGAGCGTGTTTCCTGCTGGGCGTGCCTTCGTCTGACAGCTTTCACTTCTGCTGCTGGATGAACCGGTCGCCGATCGTCAGACATGAGCTACTACAGCGACGCTTCAAGCGAAGACATGCACGACGAGCTGGAGACCCTGGGGTAAGAACCTGAGTCCGCCACAGCCGGATTGGTCGGACCCAGACCCAAATTAGAAACTATAAAACATTTTACGCTGATATTTACACCGGACACAAGACAAAACATAGTGTTTACTGAGTAACAGCAGACGTAACCAGCAGGATACAAGTTAGAGAGAATCAGTGGTGTCTAAGACAGAGAAGAGTAAACACTAGTCGGCCGTTACATAACTGCCTTCAGTCTGTTGTACATGTAAACAACCAGTATTAATACTTATACTACAGTAATACTACAGCGTCAGGAAACGAGGGTTTGATGTTGGCTCCTTCTGCCTTTAACTGACATCACAGCCACTATTTACAGATATCTAGTGAGTGACTCATGTTTATGTTGATAGATATTTCAGGAAGAAGATGTTAAAATACAACATATTGTGTATGTAAATTTATTCATGGACAGGAATTAATTCACTACATACAATGTAAATATTTACCTACAGATGACACGTTGTGTGTATCTTTAAATATTGATATCATCAGGACTGTTTGCACATTTGAGTCATCTTCCTCTGTTGATCTACTGGACGAATATTAGTTTAGTTTCTACAGTGCATGCTAGAATCAGCAGCACCTGAAGGGGAGAAAAAGAAAAGAAAATAGTTTCTAACTGTTTTACAGTTAAAGATGGAAAAATGCTTCTAGTGCAACAAGGTTCAGTTAAAAGGGGCTCCAGGCGACAGTTGCTGTCGTCGCACTTCCGTCCGTAGATGCTTTTAGATCGCTTTGACCCGATGAACTGAAGCTGATGTGATTCTCCCGTTTAAGGTGGTACCACTACGACCTGTCCCGTCATGCAGCAGAAGCTCTTCTTCTGTCCAATGGGACGGTTGGGAGTTACCTGCTGAGGAACAGTAACGGGGGACCAGACTGCTTCGCTCTGTCTGTGAAGTGAGTGCATCTCTCAGCTGGTTCGTGTCCGTTCAAATAGTAAAACACGCATTGGTCCTCGTCAGCACAGACCAGATGTCTGCTTCTCTCAGCCAAACTCCCCATCTGACTAGATGAGGTGAAATAATAAATAATACAGACTATGAATTTAATCAAATCAGTATTTAGGGACTTTTAGGGGATTTGAGTCCGGGCTCCTCAGGTTCAGGCCTTTCCATAAAACAGTAGACCTGGTTGCCATCGGTGGAACTTCTCTGGAGGTTTAAATCATTGTCCGGTAGCTCAACACTGAGGACAGAATATTTGTACTTAAGCTACAAATGTAAACGTTCCACTTTTGCTGCTCCTTAATTTAACAATTTGTTGTTTCTCTGGGTGTTTTTGTGGTTTGACTCAGGGCACAGGACTCAGTCAAGCATTTCCACGTGACTCGCACGGAGGATGGCTACATGTTCGGCTTCAACAAGTTCACAAGCCTTCAGCAGTTCGTCAGCCACTTCGCCAACCAGCCTCTGCTGGGCAGCGACACCGGTAAGGCTCGCGTCACTGCAGCTTTGTCTCTGTTGACTCAGTACAGAGTGTACGCGGACGTCAGCTGACAGGCGAATACACATCACCAGCTGTTAAAGGAGGACAAAAGAGAAACGATCTCACTGGATTTTACCTGGGTCAGAGCTGATGTCAGTGGTCATTCAACCTCGTTCATGCATTAATGCGACAGTAGAACACAATCAGAGGCAGCGTCTATTGCTCCTCTGTGTATTTGTCTTTAAACACAGTGAAGTCTCTGTCATGTGCCTCCTCTAGGAATCACTAAGGCTTCTCAGTAGCTTTTGTAGATCATGTTCTTAATCCTGGCTCTGCTTGGATCCAGGAACCCTCATGGTGCTGAAGAGTCCGTACCCGTGGCGTGTGGAGGAGCCCTCCATCTACGAGTCTGTGCGTGTTCACACAGCGATACAGAGCGGACGCACAGGGAACGACCTGGTGGCAGACGCACCTCCGGTACGACCGCACACGTCGGGGTCAAAGCCGTGTTTCTATTGGTGGTGGAGCAGGAAGTGACTGAGCACAGGCCTCAGCTGGCTCTCATCATGCCACCATCATGGTTATACTTTAAGTTTACTATGGCTATAACTTATAGTTATACCTATAAGCAGTCATCCTGTTCATCCAAGTTCGCAATCAAATAAGCTCATGACGTGATCCAATCGTCCACTAGACGTTTGAACCTACCCACACCTGTCTTTCAGCTGGGGACAAAGGAAGGTTATCTGGTGAAACAAGGAGCGTTTGTGAAGGTAAGACTGATGTTCACTGTTCTCTTCTGCTCGATGATGGACGTCATCCATCCCGACCTCCGTCAACCTGCTTCAGCTTTGGCCAGTCTATGCTTCTGTGTGCACCCAGGGGAAGAACATCGGATGTGAAGCTTCCGTTCATTAGCCTGAGGAGACAACATTTGTTTCAGCCTGCCACAAAATCGCAGACCACAAAAAACACAACCAAAAACCCTCCCCCAAACAGTAACTGTAAGAAAAAGAAACCATAGCTATAAACACATGGCAACGCAGGGAGGTTAGGGCTCACGGGCTCAAAAACTAAACAAAGGAGACCAAACGACAAGGAATGACCTGGTGGAGAACAGACAATGTGACATTTACTGACTAACAGTGAATGAGGTGAACGAGGAATGAGTAAATGAGGTGAAGTATTTAAGCTGATGCAGACAGAAAGGCACAAGTGAATAAGATGAGTATTTAGTGCTGGTAACAGGTGGCAGAGGGGGAGATCAGGGAGGAGGAAACACACACACATACACACACACACACACACACACACACCTAGTGGTGATTTTACAGTGGTACCATGTCTGAACCCGTCCAACGAAGCTGCCGTTCGTTGGAGCCACAAGTGAAAAAAGGAAACAAAAGTCCATAAAACTCAAAAGCAGAGAACCTGAAAGAAACAGATCAAGGAAAGAAAAGTGGAGAATTATTTCATTTTACTTCTTATGTTATGCTGACATTGATCTTATTGGAACATTTCTACACGTGTGGATGTAGGTGGTAACTACAGTATGACAATTAACTATGCTTTCTGTAAATCCTGCCTTAAATCATTTTGCAGAACTGGAAACAGAGGTGGTTCACACTCAACAGATACGAATTGAAATACTTCAGAGACAAAATGGTGAGTGCAACTTGACTCTGCCGTTCTGCACGTGGCCACGGTGAAGCTGGATGTTGTGGATGTTTCTCTGTTCCAGTGTGAGGAGCCCATTCGCACGTTGGACCTTCGAGCCTGTTCTGCAGTTCAGTTCGACTATTCTCACAACCGAGTTAACAGCTTCTGGTGAGTGACGTTCCAAATGCCTCTGGACCTCTTTACTCACCTCTGACACTGAATGTACTGATCTGCTCAGCTACACACAGGCCCTGACACCCACATGGGAAACTCTGAGGGGCATTTAGGGATTGCAGACAAAGTGAATTTTCGAATGTTTGTGTCTAAAAAAAAAGAGGAAGTCAGCAGTAAAATAGCAGAAGGAAACGAGAACGAATGCACACGGGCTCAAAGCGTGGACATTTACTGAAGCTCGTTTTACTGTTTGTATTGTTCCAAGCAAACAGGAAGTGTCTGTTTCATTCATTTTTAATTCCTCTTATTCATTATATTTGTGCAGTATCACCTAAATTAAGGGTAATAGAAGAACAAACTGTGGGCATGACCTGAACACATAGTCATATTTGCTGGAACCCTGATGGCATCACAGCATCCTCATTTAGTTGCTGTTCTTCAAGCTTGAGTGTGTTGACGCGTGGTGACTCTAAATTCCACAAACGTGTTCCATAGCAGAATATCTTCTCTCCTCTCATAGTAACAAAGGCCACTGTAAACGCACCACGATCAGGAATCTGTATATTAGCTAAGGAATGTAATGATGTGTCAGGGCCTCCTCAGCAGCCAGAGTCGGGTCCAGTCATTTGGTTCTGAACCAACCTGATACTGAACCTTTACTTTTCTGCTTATGTCACAAGTTGCTACAGTGAGACTTGAGCCCAAACTCCGCAGAATGTTAACTCTGATGTTGTTAAATGTTTGTGTCAGAGCTGAATTATCCACATTAACACATCGTTGTCTTCTTCCTGTGTCTCTGTTGGTTCTTAGTCTGGTGTTTCCTGATAGAACATTCTATCTTTGTGCAAACACGGGGGTGGAAGCAGATGAATGGATCAAGATCCTGAGGTGGAAACTGGTGAGTTTGTTCAAAGCGCCTGGATTCCAACTGCTGCAGCGTGAACAGGGATGTTACAACACAGTAAAGGCCAAATAGAAAATAACAAAACATGTCAAAAGCATCGTTAACACGTGGAACAGGAACAGAAGCCCTTCAGGGAAAATTCATAGTTACAACAGACTGTGACTTAGTGAACTCCACGATGAAATAACTCCCTTCCTGAAAATGGTTTGTGTATCAGACAAACAAACTGAAAGTGAGCAATAAGCCACAGCTTGTGCAAGAAAAGCTCACTTCCCTGTTTCTCCAACGCAGCGTCCTACCGTTACTCCAACAGTAGATCCTGTAGGTCGCAGGTCAAGTATCACACTTAGCCCACATGAAATAAACACAACCCTGTAAGCTACTAGAACCGAAGGTCTGAATATGTGTTGACTTTATATATTTTATTCATCCACCAAATTGAAATGATGAACTAAAAGTGACAAATGATCGGCATCAAAAATTAATCAGTGCGTCCAGACAAGATGCTAAAAAAGTGCGGATTAGAACCTAGTGGAGGTTATTGACTTTGTTCTTGTCATGTTAACATTAATCTCAGTAATAGTTGACTGTCTTCTCTCTGATGCTGTTTACAGTCACAGATACAAAAAGGCCGGTAACAGTGTCACTAAACCCAGAGAGGGACAGAAGCTCAGCCTTCATGAAGGACGCCTCATCAGCTGGATGGCGCGTGAAGAACGAAGCACCGGGAGTCTGGACCGAGTCCAGCGAACAACTGGCTGCATTTCACTTCACTGTTTTTTAACTGTTTGTATATTTGACATGAATGTCTGCTATTACAATCACTTTATCAGCTTCACCTTCTGAAAAAAAAAACCCACAGGTTTTAACTGAGAGAACATCTACTAGTAACGGCTCTCTATCCAAATAATCCACATTTTCATTTCTGACAGCAATAAACTCTAAAGAACCGTGTGGGTTTGTAATGTTAGGCGAAAAGTTTAGATAAAGAAAGCAGTAAAAGTACTCTTCAGGAAGAAGTAAAAGTGCACTAAGGCCCCGGGAACACCCACACCACCCTCTGCTGGGAACTAGTAATGTCCACGTTATCCTCTTCGGGGCACTAGTACTCCAACTGGATCAGCGTTGGTTCTGCAGCAGATTAGTCAGAATGTCAGCTGCCTTCATCCCCCTGATCCAGCTTTTAACTGCATGTCCATGCCCGCCCCAAGTAATCAGCTACTAACCACCATCACTCTCAACTGATACTTCTATTCTTCCAGCAGGTCTCTGTTGTCATTCTCAAACACAAGCTATCTGCATAGCAGCTAACTTAGAACTGGTGCAGACCAGGAGAATCTGACTGTTCAAATAAAAAGACGGGAATAAAACACTGATGCTCTGAGAGAAAATTTATTTGACGTTTTAATGTGGAAACACTAATGACAGAATCTAACTTTATAACAAATCAAAGGATGTCAAACAAAAAGTCAACTTTATAGGACAGTGAGGAAACAGGTGTAATGATTTAGGCTGAGTAATTAGGTGTAAAACCTTGATGGCATACATGAATCATCAGACACATTGCTTGGGCCACGTCGTGATCAGGGGTCTCACATCTGCCAGAGCTTATGTCACCTCCACTACCTGCCTCAGTTCCTCTATTAGAGGTGCCAGCTCCTTCTCCAGACTTACGATCAGACCTGGTGACACACAGAGGATGCTGCTGTTAGGACGGCAGTGATTAATGGACACAAAATTGAGACTCACAGAATGCATTAGTGGTGATATTGTTTCAACAAATGTGAATCCAGTTGAGGTTGCCAAGTCTGCAGAGTGCAGTACTGAAAACACTGGAGAAGATTTTAGAAAATAAAGCATTTAATATTTAGTGGTCATTTGAAGTGCTTCACCTGTGTTTGCATGACTGCTGGCGATGAAGCTGATGACCAGCGGCAACCGATTGAACTGCACGATCTGTTCCACAAAGAAAAAAGCTCTCAGTGACACACAGCTTACACCCTTCAGGCACGGACACCTACAATATCAGTCTGCAACTTGCAGTTAATAACACAAATCTATGGTTTGATTTGTTAAAAAGTAGTAGAGCTGACAGATACATCACATTCATATTTTTGCTGTATATAATTTTGTGCATTACTGTACGGTATACAGGGTTTCTTTCATGTTCTTTTTCAAGGGTAATGTATTAGGTAAGCTATAAGCTAAAGAGTTTTGGTTGAACTATAAAAACATACATTTATATAAATTTTTGACAACATTCAAAATGTCTAGATGCTCTAGGAATGTGACCCAGGGAATTCCATGTATCCATGTCTATTTTAAAAAGAACTTCATGGCTAATATTTACGTTTCACGTTTTCTCGTCTCAGGTTATACTGTCATAATAATCACACAAGTCGCTATCAAATGTCGCAGATTCCCTAGAACTTAGTGTCTGACCTGGTAAGTGTTGTAGTAGCAGATGATGCTTTTGTTCTTAGAGAGGCCCAGCTTGCTGCCCTGATCGGTGGCCAGAGCAAAGGTAGACAGGAAGCCAGGCCTTAGTGCATGGACTGGAGCGTTGTCATTGGCAACTGGAGAGACAAAACATTTTACGTTTACAACTTATAATGAAGAATGTTTGCTTCACACAACATTCACTTACTTATTTACTATTGTATTCTGCATAATGTAATAGGAATTTAACCCTCACTGATAAGTAACCACACTGACATTTGCTCTTCACTCTATCTCCCAGTATGAATATTGCTTTAAATGCACAGCATTTGAAAATATGCCAATCATACAGTCGTTCCATCCTGTCCCCTAAATATTAAAGGTCGACTTTATTAATCCCCAAAGGGAAACTCATCTTAAATTAATCTAATAAACCTCTTATAAACCTCCTTAATAGAAACAAAATAAAACAATCTAATGAACACGACTACATAGGTATGGGCACTGACGCTCTGTTGTTATGATTCCATTGAAGTCAAAGTAAAATGACTAAAGAGTGTATGAGTAGGAGAAACGTACTGTCCACTGTGCATTGAGAGTTTATTGTCACACACTTAGCAGGAGGTTTCCGTAGAAACGTATTAACACATGCTATTAGAGGAATGTGCACATCACTTTGAAGGGAGTTTCTTGCCTTTGATAACTGGAACACCATCTCTGTCCGTCACTACAACTGCGTGAAGACCTTCAACACTGAAGAGAAAGAGGCAGAAATGAACCCAGAGGCTGTGACGTCACTGTCTCACCTTTAACAAGTGCGTCGCTTTAGTCACACGTACCTTTGCAGCTGTTTATACAAGTATCGCTTTAAATCCTGCAAGAAAGGGGGGCAGATTAATTCAATTTCAAACTACATGGAGTGACACGCGTCACTGTTGGTCACGTGACAAACACACGCAAGACATCTACAAAGCAAATGTTATTAATTGAATTAGCCGACCGCACATCAGCTGCCCGGGACAGACTCACGTCAGCCATGGTGGCCAGGCTTTATCCCTTTACCCAGACGGCTGAGCAGCTGAAGACACACAACACACAGTTGCTGTCTGTGTCTCTGTTGTATCTCTGTGTGGAAATGTAACCGTGTTATTAAGACATGCTAACGAGTTAGCTAATCAGCAGGACTACATATACGGTTCCTGATAATCGGCGCGACTTGGTTGAGTCACGTAGAGCTTAAAAAAGTTTGACATACCGTATTTAATTCCCCTGGTTGAAAAGGCTTTCAAACTAAACGCTTAGACACAAAAAGAGCGAAGACGCAGTAGGAAATCACATGACAGACGCTTTGTTTTTCTTCTTCCTCCGCTCTTGCTGCTTCCGCTTCTTCTTCTTCTTCTTCTTCTCTTTTAATGGCAGCTTTCGGTCTATAATTTGCACACTACTGCCACCTACTGGGCTTGCCCATGGATTTGCTATTTACTTTTTTCCTAAAAAAATATATTCTCCTCTTTACAGTTTTTCTCAGTCGCTTTAGTACAATTCTCAGATCAGAATTGAAGTTTGCAAATATGTGTGTGCATTTCTCAAAACAATTTGTACAAACAGCAAAACACTGTGGATTTCTTGCAAAAGCCTGTAACTTGTTCAAAATTTTTAGTTTTTATGTCGTTGAACATGTCAGTTCACGTCAGAATATCAAGTCCTTGTGTCATTGCCTACGAACAAGCCAGTCAAATTACTTAGTCATGTTGTCAATATTACTGTGTACTTTGAAGGGAGGTTCTGACATAAACTATGGCTAAAGTTTGGATGAAAATTCCTGTAAAATGTAAGTTACACCTTTTTGTTTGATTGCAAGCGACTGGACAATGGCAGCCAGGAGGGTCATTTGTTTATGTGGCTGGTGATCATTACTTTCCATCCTGATGCCTGATGATATTGGAGGGATGAAAACTCACATTGTCCCAAACTATCACATAGTTTGGCAGGTGATCTCCACTCTGACCCCTCTCTTCTTCAGGGTTGAGATCTCTGTAGAGAGTTTCTAGAAAGGTGATAAGATGCTCTGTGTATGGACCAATTATGGGAATATGAGTAAGCACACCATTGTCAGACATAGAACATTGTGTTGTGCTCACCAGTTGGTGATTATTGAGATGCACCTTTGTTAGAGAAAGTCAAGTCACCTGAGAGTAATTTACCAATTCAGGACAGATTTAGAAAAAACATATAATGGAGATGTATAGAAACATGTTTGTGACATTATGACAACTTGGTCAACCATTTTGCAGTTAATGACTTATACGATGAACTAATGACTAGATGTTTTGAAGAGTAAGACTATTGCACAGTGAACTATATAATACATTTTAATCAACATGACATAAACAATTGATAATGTAGCAAAGAGCTGGGAATTGTACAGAATCATTTGAATGCATGTACCAAAGCAGTTTCAACTTGTTCAAAGTAGCGAGAAACTGCTTATATGATGTGCACAAGTGACATCATGATGTGAAGATTGAACAAATAGTTTTGAGAATTTCATTCTGATCTGAGAATTGTACTAAAGCGACTGAGAAAAACTGTAATCCCGTCTCCTCAAGAAACGTCTTCGTCTGCTTCTTCTTCTCTTCCCACTTGGAAGGTGGCTCTAATGAACCACCTTCCAAGTGGGAATGTGTTCTTTTTCTTTATCCTGAACAGTGCATCGCCAAATATTTTCTCTCCTATTTCCGCTAGAAATTCAATTGTTTGTATCCTGTATTCATCTTTATTAGTACTTAATATTACAAATGCTGTTTGTTCTACATATAAAGCACAGTGTAAAAACACATGTTCCACATTCATTATTGTCAGCATTGTGTTTAAACCTCATCCTTTTTTCTATTTGCATCTTATCATTTCTCTGACTTTGTTTGTTAAAATAGAATCTATAGAGCTTTATTTATTTTTTGCCATTTTTTTCTTTTTCATTATAATTTTAATTTCTGTATAATTAATTTCTGTATAAATAAAATATTTTTTTATTCAAATCAATGCTTTTTTTGCATACTTACAACTTACAAATTAATTACTTACCCCAATATTTGATCCAAGCATAACAAACGCAATACTTACTTTACCATTAATTGTTTTTGAAGTCTTTCTATGTACTCTATGAAATTATTGCAAATCACACCAGTATATTTTTATTACGTGACCAGTATTATCCTCTTCCTCCTCCTCCTTTTTCTTCTTCTTTGTCTTCTTCTTCTTCTTCTTAGTAGTGTATTGTTCAGTAGTCTACATATAGGGCGCATTGTCCACCACATATTGGATTGAGGTGTAGCTCAGTAGCATTTCCCAAATGAGTCTGTCTTGTTTATTTGTACACAGCAAATTCTTTAAGTAACTTTAACAATACAGTATGTTTGGAAAACATGTAAGAAAAGAAATGACAAAAACACGAGAAGTAGAATCAAAAAGACAGAGTTGGAGAAATGCTATGTAAAGTGCACGTTGGAGCTGCCAGTTGTAACAGGTGGGATGTGTGTGATTGTGTTGTGCTGTGCTGGTATAAGACCTTCCAGACAGGTGATGAGCTGATGGCCTTGGTTTTACTGAGGCAGTCGGACCTTGGCTCATTTCTGGTTTCTATTTTCTTCTTCTGGTGGCTTTTATCTGTGCTTCTTTCTATGGATATAGTATGTTTACACATCTCTGCATCAGGAACATCATCTGCCTTCTAAACACCATGTCTGTGAGTCGACTCTTGTGTGTAAGGTCTTAAACCTTTGAACCAAACTTGAACCTGAACCAAACATCTGCTTTTCCTGCTCTAAACAATTTGAAGCATTGTCATAGTCTTAGCGTCTTAGTTGTGGGACTATGCTGTATTATTGGTCAGTTGGTCGGTTCAGCTAACTGAGGACTGAGAGGAGGAAGCAGTGATCCAGGAGAGAGGACAGGTGTCCGGTGTATTACACATAGTTTTTGTTCACACAATTTCGGTAGAATGTAGTAGATGTGTGTGTAAAAAAGTACCATGTGATTCAATTGCTACTGGGAGTGGTCGTAGTTTAAGTTTATTATTTTGTGACCAACCAAGCAATCAGTCAAATCAGTCAGTCAGTCAGTCAGTCAGTCAGTCAGTCAGTCAGTCAATCAGTCAGTCAATCTTTAGTCCAACCTTATAGCATTAGCTCTTTACTGGATGGTTACTCAGTCCCAACTGAAACGACTGAACAAGACAGTTAATCACAAACTCAAGCTCTTATTCAGGCGATACATCACTGCTCCACCTTAGAGTCGCTTTCACTACTGACCAGCTCTGCAGGAAATCAACAGGAAGGGACCATTAGACCAAACAGAACTAATGCTGCGTCACAGCTGCATTATCTGTGTTTCCTGCTTGTGATGAGGGTGAAATCATGACACGCTGCTCACTAAGACCTCTGACATAAACAAACAGTAGCTGTTCCAACTTATGCTCCAGAGACCTGGCACCACCTGTGCAGTAAACTGAGTTCATCTCCACCTTTAGCATTATTGATCATCTGTCTTGCTCACGGCTGGCTTGAGTCCAGTCGTTAAATTAACGTTTAGCTGTTTTCATACAGTCCACCAGGGGGAGTATTGTCCCATTTCCAAAAAAAGATCAATTATCAGACATTAAGTCAAAGTGTGTGTGTGTGTGTGTGTGTGTGTGTGTGTGTGTGTGTGTGTGTGTGTGTGTGTGTGCTTACGTTATTGTTGAGGGAACGTTCTTCTCCTGGAGGAACTCCAGAAGCTGAGAGGTTCCGTCTTCCTGTTGGATGCTAGGTGTCAGCGTTTCAGGAGTCTCCGTTGTGTACAGTCTGGATCACTTCAGGACACATCCACCCCCTGCCTGCTGCATGTCCCACACACAGGATCTGGTCCTCAGGGAATGCTTTGAATGGGAGGAAGCTGAATCAACATGGAGGTTTTGACTCCTATTGGTTTGCTCCATTGGGCCTCACACCACAAGCAGAGGAGCAGGTGAGAAAACTTACTTTGACTTTAAAGTCGAGGAAGAAGTGACTTGATGCAACATGGAAAGGAAAAGTTGAATGTGAAGAATAAACATCCTCCTGGTAGATGTGTGCCCATTTCCTTTGAAAACACTGTCTGCACCATTCTGACATCATCATCGACAGAGCAGTAAATCCACCAGTACAGTGATGGAGCATCCTGTCACCTCCACCTGCCTGCCTTCCAAAGGTTTGTCACAAGGAAGTGAGTATCAGCAGGATTAGTTTAGTTTAGTTTAGTTTAGTTTAGTTTAGTTTAGTTTAGTTTAGTTTAGTTTAGTTTAGTTTAGTTTAGTTAGATTAATAGTTAATTCACCGGAGGAGTAGAACGATGGCATTTATCGCTTGTTTGTTCATTTGTAACTTGCTGAGTAGCTGCTGCTGATTAGTGTGACGCTGGTTTTCTGTGTGTGTGTGTGTGTGTGTGTGTGTGTGTGTGTGTGTGTGTGTGTGTGTGTGTGTGTGTGTGTGTGTGTGTGTGTGTGTGTGTGTGTGTGTGTGTGCGCGTGTGCGTGTGTGTGCGTGTGTGTGTGTGTGTGTGTGCAGCATCTTCTGTTCAGACCTTCTGTCCGTCGTGTGCAGTACGAGTCCTTTGATGTGTCGGCGGGACATGGACGCTCCGTCCAAAGCCCTTCAGCTGTTACGTTGACACAGTCTGAATCAAGGCATGTGACCCCGGCAGCGGTCACATGGAACGGCTTAGAGATCTTGGTGAAGAAAATAAAAGCCCCCTAAACACAAATAAACATCTGTAACACCTGCAAACAGAGAGAGGTGAAGCAGTTAGTGCCTGGGCCAAACGTCGCTGTGACCAAGCAGGGAGCATGTGACCAGAGAGTAAATAAAGCCGACTGCGTGAGGCGGCTCGGAGCAGTGAAGGTCCAGCCTGTCGGAGCGCCGACCGACCACAGCTGTGTTTTCCCATCAAAAGCCTCGGCAGCTTCATTAGCTGCTGGTAAAGCCTGCACCTCTGGGAGCCATGTTGGTTTTCATGCAACTCTGATGTTCTGTAACTGAAGGTGCTCCGTGGAACCTTCTGCTTTGTCTGTTAGAATGTGTTGCTTGGAGTCATGATATACTGGCTTTACTGTCTCTACTTGTATGATTACCACATCTTCTCCATTTAGATTAGGACTTTCCTTCATCCATGGAAATGAGCCTCCAGTCGCCTTCATGCAGGGATTGTTTAGTCAGAGCTTCTACAGCTGCCGGTGTTTGAAGACCAGTGGGACAGACAGAGTTCAGGTCAGGTTGAGCCTCGTTCCTCGTTCATAGTTGAATGGACTAACTGAGGAACTCTCATCATGGAAAAGCTGATGCAATGACACAGAAGTGGCGGTGTTAACGTGATGGTGTTTTTGTCCTTGACCGAAACAGCTCACAGATCTATGTCATATACAAAACAGTAAACGTCCTTTCAGATGAAAACACTGCAGAAACAATGAGTCCATTTAGCAGCAGTAACTTGGAAATTTGAGTCTCTTCAATAGTAACACGTACAGTAGCTGAGTAAGAGCAGAATGAAATGTTTTCAGAAAAATAGAGTGGGCTCCGTGATGAAGTTCAAGGCTTCAATTGTTTGTTTGGCTCTATGTTCTGTTTAAAAAGAAAAAATAAAAGTAACTCTCTACTATAAATACGCTGATCACAGAATGAATGTAGGTTTTAAATTGAAAAATACAGTGAAATTAGTCAAGATTCATTAAAATGTGAAGTAAATTTCCAGACGAGTCCAGATGAGGTTGATACTTTACCTAGTTTGAGTAACAAACGTGATGTTTCAGTGTGTCCCTGTGGAACCCAACAAGGCCGCGGAGCCATGACCCGGACCCGAAAACCGACAGAACGGGCCCTGAACCTCGCGTGACGCTTCGCTGCTGCCACCGCTAGAAGGTGCCGTCCTGTCCAGTCCAAACAGGAAGTCACTCACCTCCAGCCAGAACCAATGCAAAGTCAACAGCAGAGCTGAGGAACAGGAGGATTAATAAGGGTGTGGCTAAAATCCTCACAATGTTTGCTTCAAAAAACTCCCAATAGACGTTATTACCCTTTAATATGTGCAGGTTGGAGTCATTTACATGACACCTGAGCAAAATGAAGGAGGTCCGATTGTGTTGTCAGTCACAGACTCATGTCAGGAACATAAATAAACCGCTGATAGCTCCCAAAACAAACTGCTCCCGTCAATATGACATCAGTGATCATATCTGCCATGGAAGCCACTGGGTGTGTGTTGGCTTCTCTCAGCAGAACATTCCATTACAGCCAAACAGCCCGACCACAATAGAACTTCTGTTCTGTGTGAAACAAAGGAGGTTTGTGCCGTCTGTCTGTCAGCGAGGCTGAATCACCACAGGCGAATACTCCACTGACACATTAGCACAGTTATTGTTTATACAACTACAGACAAACATGGCTGCACACGAAAAAACCTCCCAGAGGAGGAAGAGCCGGCGCGGGAACCGCGCCGGGAGTCTGAGCGCGAGCGCCACCGATATCGACGGACGTCACCCGAGCGGTGGCGCGCGCCGATGTGGACGGCGGCCCTCGCCGTCTGCCGCGAGCACCACCGTGCGAAGCGATAGACGGATCCGCTCGCTCTAGCGCCGCGCTGCCAAGTCACTTTTGTCAGGCTTCACACTTGGGTGGGTCCACGTTTGAATCTCTTGGCATGTGCATAACTCTGCAGCCTCTCGCCAGACGGAGGTGCTCTGCAGAGGCTGCGAGGGCAAGACTGGACAAGAAGAGAGAAGGTTCTCCTCTGCAGGTGATATGTGAAATGAGGAACCTGGTCCGGAAATATGCATTAAACACAGTCCAGCTCACAACCAACCTCAATGTAGAATAAGTCCAATATTGCAACTATCATTGTTTTAGCTGTCATCCTCATTATATTCCTCAGGTTCTTCTGTCCGGCCTTCTGTCTTCCAACCAACTTCCCTCCGTGTGCTGCTCCTTTCCTCTAACTGTTTATCTGACATTATATTCAGTTGGACAATATTTATTGATGGGACCTGACCTGCACTGATCAGTTGCATCAGATCAGACGAACAGCTTCTCAGGCTCCAGTGTGAGAGAAGCTCAGACCTTCGCTGATGAGCGGGTGCCTGGCAGGGAAGCGACGGTCCCACGCACACGCGTGCACACGGAGGCAGGAATTCAGGGAGTTGTCTGGCGATGGAAAGGCTTAAAATAATAAGGAGCTGTACGAATCCCTCACAGACCTGTTTGTGCCCTGCTGCATATTCTCATACGAGCAAGTCAACGTGTTGGGAGCTGCTTTACAGACAGAGGCCAACGCTGCAGAGCGCCTGATGGAGAAATGCACGAGTTTCATTCATAGCACATTTCCGCGTATGGACCGTGTCTCAAGCAGCATCGTGTCATGCAGCACGTTCTGGCCTGGATGTGTTTCTAACCTGGAGACCTGAGTTCCACCCGTCCCCCCCCGACGCCGACGTTTAAACATTTACTCGACACGCTCGCCTCTTTCCAGGCTCCTGTGCAGAACAGCTGTTCCAGTAGCTGCTGTACCTGTAGCTGCAGCACTGAGAGGATCTGGGCCTGAGCGGAGACGGAGGACGAGGTCCTGGTCTCTTCCTGCTGGACCCAGTCTGTGATGGCGTCTGTCACGACAGCTTCAATCTGCTCACTGGTGAAGTTGGACCAGTTAGTTTGACTTGAGCGTCTCTCTGCACTTTGTTATTGTTCAGATCTTCAGTTTGTTCAGTTACATTTCACGTTCTCCGCCATTTACTGCTGGGTACATTTCTAATAAAGTGGGGTTTGACATGTTAGTGCAAACATAAAACCTAAGGAATTTATGATCTGAGTTTCTGGAGGAACGACCCACATGGTTTACTTAATGAAGACAGAGGTGTCTAACATACGTTCCCACATCGCATCTGAATGTCCTCTGGCTGTTTCTTATCTACTTTCAAAGAGATGAAGAAACAGAAACGGAGACAAAAGCCATATTGTCCAACTCTGGCAGAAAGCATTTCAAATGTGCCAGAAGAACGAAAGGTGTTTTCCACATTCACGTCTTTGACAACTAAGCATTGTTTTATATTTGGCAGCTAAATGCTGTAAAGGATTCTTTTGTCGTAATGACACCAACACCCAACACCTGACTTCCAGCTCAGTCCAGTCAGTGGCATCAGTGTAACAGGAAACTGCTGCCTGACTTAAATTCAGTCCCTTCAATTTCAAACATTTTTCGGTTACTAATGAGGAAATTGATACAGTAAAAGATTGGTTACAGGTGGATTAATAACGATTATCTGTTTATAAGTTACGGCAAAATGCAAGAGATGCAAGGAATGCAGGACACACAAGAGAAGTAGACACTCCCAGACTTTAAATAAGACGAGCAAGATGCGAACCAAAAACAGACTAAAAAATAGGTAAGAAGTCACTTATATAAAACCTAAACTAAGAAAGAACAAAAGGAGCCACTAAAGTGGGTAAGAATTAAAAAAATAAAGATAAATACTTACAAGGACAAACAAACTAAGAATCCTCCAATTTCAAGACAGAAGTCGATGCTTCACAATGTCAAAGCTGGGAAGTGAAGCTTTCAAGTGTAGGAGAGCGTTTGTGATCAACAGACCTTTCATTTACCAAGACTGAGGGAAAGAGTTAGTGCACACAAACATTCAGAGGTCGGTACTTAATCCAAAACAAAACCACAGAGAGAGACTCAACCTGCGTTCTGTTTGTAAGCTTCATAGATTGTGTAGCAGTGATTGAATTGTGTTTGAGTTTAAATCTTTGTGACCCATTAAGTAAAAGCAGTAGTAAAAGTAGTATAAGTAGTCACGAACAGTTCTGATAACATGTGTGTGTTGTTTGTGCTCAACTCGAGTCGCAGTTTCATGACACCTGAAACATATTGTTAGGAGTCGACCAGCAGATGTCGCCACACTAAGTGTCTCAAATACTTCACAGCAAGAAACCGTTTACATCAAATGTTTCAGAAAACCTCAGCTCATCCAGAAAAGACTAATCCTGACACACAGGCAGTGAACTAAGAGTCAAAAGAACAAAAACGATGAAGCAGATGGAAAGGGTCAGTGATGAGGAGGAACCAGGACGAGAAAGAGTCCAAGACAGGTTTTCAGTTTGGTAGTTTTCTTGCTCCTCCGTCCTCACACTCACCTCCACTGATCTGCTTCCTTTACAGTTTCTATTGGTCGCTTTGACGCAGCCGTCCAATGAAACAACACATTTTCTTAACAGTTCACACGCAGGTCTAAACAGCGGCTCCAGTGTCATAATGACACGCTTTGTTTCCAAAAGGCCCAAAGGGTGTCAAAACCTTGAAAATACACAGCAAAAGCTTATTTTGCCTTCAAACGATACAACATGCATCGTTTGAATGACGTCAGTGTTAACTGTTTTGCAAAAGGTAGGAGAAAATGTGTCAATCCAATGAGAACTGGTTTACACATTTGTTTGTCTGATGCACTGCTGAAATGGTGATGATGGAAATAAGGATACGGAACCTAGTTATGCAAATCAGGTCAAAGCGATTAATAAAAACTGTAACTGATCCCAGAGTCCATCAGCAACTTATTTCTTTATGATTTGGTCTGTTTTATCCATGTAATTCAGATCTGTAGTGTCTGAAGTTCACCTGGTCCAGATCAGGAGAACATCCAGGATGGATCAATAATCCTTTTACTTCAGTTTTCTGGAAATACATTGCTTCAAAACGAATTGATTCATTTCTATGTTAGATAATTTTTTTAACCATAACATTTTTCTTATTCACACTTTAATCACAGAATCGTGTTAAGCTGAAGTCTTTGTGTGTTCAGAAGCTCAAGGTGAATCAGCTCTTGTCGTCGTGCTGCTCTGAATGTGGACACGAGTCTCAGAGAAGCAAAGTGAAGGTGATCGGACGTCGCCCACCTTCATGTTCCAGGACAGTTCACACTAATACAAGCTGGTTTTCCATACGTGCTGCTAAATAAACTCTTGTTGTCGACTAAGTTGAGAATTAAAAGATGGACCTTTCACGTGGATACGTTATATTCACTGTAAGACTGCTGTTGTTCTCTTCACGTTTACTGAATGTGCTCCACATGTTTCAGGCGGATTATTAGAGGCCTGACGGACCTGCTGCTGCTGGGTTTGGCTGATGAGGATCACCGCACCTTGATATGAGCAGAGGAATGTCTAACAGGACAAACAGACCTAATAATAACCCACGTAAATCTCTACAGTCCCATCTATTTAAACACTCTCACTTCTCCACAGTGTGATTTGTCCCAAACTGAAGTTCTATTTTAACATGATCAAAGCAAATGTTTTTAGTTTTGAATAAAATATATTCTGAATATAGTCAATCAATTTCATGTTGTTTCTAAACAATTTCTAAACATACTAGTTTAACTTTAGGACGATAAAAGCATTTATGGACCTGCAAACATCTTAATCGAACAGCAGAGGCCAAACGTGAGCGTAGCTTTACTTTCTATCGTTTTATAACTGTACACTGTGACTCCCTCAATGTAAACAAGGTGGAATGAGACGGAAGGCCCATAGAGCAGGATGACGACGGGGAAACCAAGATGCTGCTCAAAGACTCGGAGCTATGCTTTCATGGGAGGAAGCCTGGTGCAAAGTACTTGAGGCAAAGCAGTTTGATTTCCCAAACGTTCATAATTAAACATTCTCTATTTGAGCAGCCAGCAGGAAACTCCTCGGCTTGTGTTTTTGCAGTGGCTATTTTGTTTGTGGAGCCAAATAATAAAACTTTGATACCAAATCCCTCGGTGTATGTTAACTTTGGCCGTGGCCAGTGGATTCTGGGGATGCTTTTCCTGTACATTATTGTGCCTCCACTGTCCACCACCCACCTTCTCCTCAGGTCGTGGAGTTCCCTGCAGCCAATGAGGGGGGAGCCCAGCAAAGACACTGGGATGCATTTAAGGGGTGAAAACCTATCTCCAGCGTCTCAGAGGTTTTTAGAGAAAACACTTCGGCGTGGAGAGGCCCGGCTCCTCTTTCTGAATTCTGCTCAATCCTTTCTTCTGCCTCACATCACTGTCTCTCACTCTGCACCTCCAGCCCAGAGCCTCCCGTTACGGCCTGTATGGTACATGAGCCTCACACCCTGTGATTCCTTCAGCCCAGGGACCAGTAAATGTTCATACTACCGTTAAAAGGCCGGCGTGGCGAGGTTGCTTTGGCTGATCTCCTGGCAGCACAGGATAAGCCCCAGCTGGATGGGAATCTGAGCCGAGGGTAGCACAGCAGGAAAAGCAGAGTCAGCAAACAAGCAGCAGAGCAAATAAGCCACACAGAGTGTTTATTAAGTTCTCTTCTTACATGTGCATGAGCTACGGTACCACGACACCAGGATGGTCCAGTGCAGCCACGTCCTCTTGTCTGGAAGTACAGTACTCACCTCTTTTTATCAAACGTATGGTAGCGCTTCATTGTAAATCAGAGAGCAGATTGTCGTCCATAATGAATTCTAGTGCTGCTTGTGTTAGCCTCCACTAACCCAGGGACAGCTGAGATGTGCCCTAGCACCTCTGGACCCTGTAGAAGTGAAAGGTGAGCATCCCTCAGCTTCCTGAAACCTCCCTAAACCTAATAGTTTGTAGTTGATGTGACCTTCTGGTCCTCCTCCTTGTGTATACACGGCACCACAGCACCACAGCACCTGTAGGCTGACCCGCACAGTGGACACAGTGGATGATGTGACTGTAGCCCTTCTCATACTCTGGGGTCCAGGATCCAGCAGCACAGTGAGATGCTCAGTTTCTGATTCTGAAAAAGAACAACATTCTCACATAGTTCTTCTCATCTAGGTGTGGACAGCTATGGAGCGCTGTGTCTTGGAATCAAATGGTGTTGATCTAACTTTGCAACTTTGCAAGACTTTCATTCTTCTAATCATCTCCAATCATTCTACTGTGTCCAGGTCCTTTGAACTTCAAAAACCGATTTGTTTTGTGTTGTTGAGGTTTTAGCAGCTTTTACCATTTCTTCAAGAACAAATTAATCATTAAATCACATTTTTCTAACAAGGCCTGTTCAAGGCTGGTTCTGGACTTATTCTGTGGACAGTAACATGTCTTTACTTCATGGGGAACCAGAGCTTCAGCATAATAGTTATTATTATTTATTTGATTTCTCCTGTTCTCAGTGAGTTACCAGCAGTCTAACAAGCACCATGTACAGTACTGAGCATCCTCAGCCTCGGAGTTGATGAACAGTGAGTGAGTGAGTGAGTGAGTGAGTGAGTGAGTGAGTGAGTGAGTGAGTGAGTGAGTGAGTGAGTGAGTGAGTGAGTGAGTGAGTGAGTGAGTGTGCAACCAGCTGACACTTGCGAGTGACGGTAGGAGGAACAGCAGAGGAACAAAAAACATCATCAGCATATAAACTTATTTTGTGATTTACTGTTTTTGTCTTCGTGCTGTCTAGTTGCTTCAGCTTGAGGTTTAATGAATGCTTCAAATAGTGATGGAGAGAGTGGGCAGCCCTGACTAGTCCCTCTATGAAGACTAAACCTTGGGGAGGTTTGACCATTTGTTCTGACTGTAGTGGTTGCTGAGCTGTACTGTATAGAATTTGGATCCAGTCTATAAAGCAGTTCCCAATGCCGACATTTATGCAAAGTGGCTAAAAGAAACTTTCAGTTTACTCTGTTGAGAGCTTTTTCTGCATCTAAGGAGACAATGGCTGAATCTAATTTATGAACGAGACAAGATTAATTAAGTATATCATTGTCTTCATATTATTTGTTGACTGTTACTGAGTAATTTTTAACTCTAATTTTTCTACCAGCAACTGCTTTACAGATTATTCATAGATCTACATTTATTAGTCTACATGGTCTACTAACGAAGCGCTAGACATGACATCTACATACATATACTAATCCGTGGACTACCTTCTAGTATCATTATCCTCCAGTTATTTAATTGCATCTTACACTTAAATACACCTGGTGACGTGTCCTTAACTTGATCCTGTTACGATTTGAATATAGTGTTTTGTTATGCTAGCAACACTTGTCAAACACTGACACAAACTTAAGATGTCATGTCAGACATACAGAATGTAGAACCCTGGCAGAGTAGATATATGGAGAGACAGAGCCAAAATTTATTGCTGGGCTACTGGTTCACTACCCCTATGCTTCTGATCTTCTAATCTGAAAATGCATACATTTAAGGTTGAGCACTGTGTGGTTATCAGCAAAGGTAGTTTCATAATTTAAAAAAATAATAATTTATTATTTTTATAATTATAATTATATTCATAGTTAATAGAGATAGTGTCAACCTCTCTATTTATCTGAGCCTGGAAATTTCGGCCAATAAAGCATTCAAAGTTTTGCTAAATCTTGATGGCTAAACTTTAAAATTATGCTTTTAGACTTGTGTACGCAATGCTTTATCACATACTGGATTGTTTTGGTTAATTGCTCTGTTTAATTTTTCTCCATAGTTATGAAAAGGGAGGCTCAATGTCAAATTGACCATAACCATAGTGCCGTTTTGCATGAAATCAATGTCGGCTTCCAAGTTGTACCTCCACCAATTAAAAAATCCTGGTTCCCAATATTCTGTTGAAGGCCTCCGGTTAATAATTATGCATTGTAATGCCAGGGTTTTGATAAAATTTAATTAAAATATCCCTGTTTATAATTCATGTGTAACTTACTGTAGTCTGTAGGATACTCCTTAGCGTGAACGAGCGCTGTAACTGGCGAAAATCACCAGACATTTTTATTTCAAATAGGTTATCTCGTGCCTACAAATTATAATCTCGTTCGTATGAATAGGTATTTCATGGCCACAGTTTATTTTTTATTCTTTCAGGTGTCATGTCTGGGGCTTTGTAATCTAACCCCAGGAGTTGCAAGCCAGTTCTGGTGGTAGCAGTGAGGAAGAGACAAGAGTGACGGTTTAGAACCAGATTAAGCAGAGAGTGATACGAAGAAGGTGCGAAAGAAAGAAGGATCGTCAACATTCAGACTGTACACACTAGCTATGCAATATTTAATGTTTTGTAAATATTTTACACTTTCATGCGTACCTTCTTTCTAGTGGTGCCTTCACACTCCCTTCAAAATAACGCCACTCTGCCTGACAGAATGTTGTCACATCACAATCATACAATTAAACACTACAAGCAGATACAAATACAACGCACATACAACATTCCCAGATGTTGATTTGGACAAGTTTGGACGGAGTTTGCCAATGACTGTTTTAGGGTTTGTTTATATATAAGATAGAGGAAGAAGGTCAACTTCCGATTCTTATGATTCGAAATCTCACCAAAAAATTGAATAATGAAAATGAACAGCTCGCTTTTTATTAAAAATGGAATGAACGCGTCATAGCATAATATGGAGACCCTAAAAGACTTGCTCTAAAGTCACTTTGCTTCTCTCCTGCTTAGGAAAAGTAAGCGATAATGTCATTGGTCAGCAGCTCTGGTCTCTTATTGGCTGGTGATTCTATAGATAGGAATAGCCCATGTCATTTGAAGCAAGAGAGACCATGAAAGATTTTGAGAGAGAGCAGTAGGAATGAGAGAATGAGGAGGATTTGAGCGCTAGCACTAGAAATCTGAGAACACAAATACACATTTCAGAGAGTGGGGGAAATCTGAGCGAGCAGAGACATTTTGAAAGCGAAGGAAGGGTTTTGAGAGCAATCATGACAAAATTTGAACATTAAAAAGTGCACTCTCAAATTGAAAATCTACGCTCTTAATTAAGGAGATTAATGTAACCTAATAGAGCGAGGTTAAAAAATTGAATGTATAGTTATGTTATGTCTTTGTTACATACAGTACAGTACAGTAATGAGGTGGATTCCCAGTCCAGGTAGAGCTCTCCATTGACGTAGAATTTATTCACTATGGTGACAGCTCTGCAGCCTTCTGCCCTGAAACCCTTACATATGTGGAACAGTACAGTATGTGGCATTGGTCGAGTATCTCCTCAGGGAACTAACTGTTGACTCTATGGTTGGTTCCCTTCAGCTGTCTGCCTCTTAACCATTTCCTTCTGTTTATAATCGTAAATGCTTCCTCTGCCCAAGAACACCAGTCTCTCATGCCGTAGGCCTGAAGATCGATGGTGCTTTCTTTTATTTCTTTTTCTTCGCCGCTAGCTAAGCCACGTCCTCCATCAGGGATTGCAGCGTTTCCTTCAGGGCTTCCTTCTTGGTGAGAAGGGAGCTGCTAGCTGAATTCCAGGGACTCTCTGAGCCTGAAACTCTTTATGAAGAATCTCCACTAACACCAGATATGCATCAAAACTTCCTTGTTCCTTTCTTTCTATAGACTCCAGGATGTCAGCGATGTTTTCAGCTCTCTTGACTGGGGCCGTGTACTTAGATTTCCCAATGACGATCCTGTCTGAGCACTCATTGATGTAAGGTACGGTAACTCCTTTCGGCTTATCCTGTCAGGGGTCACCACAGCGACTGATTCGCATGGTTGACTTGACAAGTTTTTACGTCGAATGTCTTTCCTGATGCAACCCCTCTCTGATGGGATTGAACCGCGCTAACCACAGCATTTATCGATGTACAGTACTCACCATATTTGTTGGTGTCATCCAGAGTGGTAAGAGGATCCATTGTTTTTTGTAGGGTCAAGAAGCAATTATATATTTATCTGCATTTATATTGGCGGGCAGTTTGTCAAGCTGTTGTTAACTACAAGTTAAATTTTGCACTGGTCTAGGAGAATCTCACACTCTCTTTTGAAAACAGAGAACATCTTATAGAAAACTATGTATGGATATTCTCCAACAAGGTAGTAAAATAAGTGTAGTGAACTAACTACTATGTAGACTCTTTGTTGGGGTCATTCCCATCATCCTGTGCCAGCCTAGGTCGTTGCCTGGCAAACGCCCCCTTTGTTCACAGGATTTTCTAACACCAAATCAAGCATGGTGCAGACAGATCTGGCCCAGTGTGTGTCTTTGAGAAGGCATCAATCATCTGCTCGATCTGCTCACAGTTGATTTGGTCTTCAACAAACCCACGGTACTGCTCTAGTGACTTGTCACCCATTTCAGTTAACAGCTTCCCACAGAATGATGCCAGAGAGATTATTGCACACCCTCCAGGTCATGGTGATATCCATAGAATGGATTGCCTCCCACTAGAGGCACTCCTCTCAAGCAGCGTTGCAGGGAACAATTTGGTCCTCCGGCAGATTGGGTGCCATCACCTCCTGAATCAGTTGCTGTCTCCGGAGGATGGCCTGGTGAATTGGGCCTGTTTGTACATTGCCTATGCACTGATCTGATAGTTGCAATCTGCATCATTCATGAAATGATGGTCTATTGTGTAGCATTTAGTTATGTATAGTTTCCTACAAGTAAGTCAATAAAGAAAGTAGAATTTAAGCAAACCAGTTCAGGTCATAGCACTGCATAGAAACAGACTGACAGTGGATGAGCAGCCTCTTTTTGCATCGCACACTTCATACAGCAGTACACACGGCAGTGGTACAGTAGACGTAGAGCTGTAGCACACCAATCACAGGATCAGTGGTTCCATTCCCGGCTCCCCTGGGTCATGTGCCAAAGTTTCCTTGGGCAAAACACTGAACCAAGTTGCCCTTGGTGTCAGCATAAGCTGGTACTGATGTGTGAATCTGTGAGGGCTTGTGTGAACGAATAGGTGAACGAGGTGCGGTGGTAAAGTGCTTTGAGTACCAGCAAGGTAGAAAAGTGCTGTACAAGTGCAGGACCATTTATCTCTCTCTCTCTCTCACACACACACACACACACACACACACACACACACACACACACACACACACATACATTCTTGTGCTTACACTGAAGTGAGCACCTCCATTGACATAATGCCTTCCTCAGCCCCTTACTCTAACCATCACAACTAAAGGCAGACGTCCAACCTTTACTCTAATCTGAACCAAAACTCAATTCTAACCCCGGCCCTATAATAACATCTCAACCCTCAACAGGGCTTCAAAGAAGTGAGGACCGGCCAAAATGTCCTTACTTTGGTAGAAAAATAAGTTTTTTGGTTCTCACTTTGATGCAAGTACAAGGAAAAGTACACACACACATTCATGTTTATACAGACAGGTAGTAAAATATTTTATTTAGAAATGATTAATGATTGTTAAAATATGATCAGGAAATCCAGTGATATATGCAAATAATCAGTTATCAGGTTAAAGTGCAAAAATACATTGAAGCAATGCATTCATACAAAAACACCATCAGAATACTGGGATATGAGAGAAATGCATAAATGCTAGTTTGGCTTTGATCACAGATGTTTTCACTGAGTTTCATTAATGTCCATCAGGTTCATATTTTGGATGGCTTCAGCTCCTTGACCTGCATGTGCAATGTTTTGTGGACGGCCAGAGTCCTGGACTGACAGAAGCCTTTGCCACACTCCTGACATTTGAAGGGCTTTTCTTTGGAGTGAATGTACCTGCAGGGCAACAAAGACAGCAGACGGTCAGTGTTCAGGAGGATCAGGTCAGCATCCGTCAGGCCTCGTGTTCCTAACATGGCCTCTAAACAATACCACAGTGCTGTCATGTGACAGTGGACACATTTATTACAAAGGTGGTAGTTTCCAGAACCAGATCAAGCACCACGGTCTCATCCAACACACACGCAAATATTTACCTGGAGTACACACACTTCATTCAGGAGACAGATCTGAGTGTAATGCTGTGATTTGTCTGGAGCTGGATGCAATCAGCTCAGTGCAGAGCGTGAACGTGAGAAAGCAGAGCAGGCAAACAGCTGTTACAGGCAGGAAGTGATGTGAGTTCTGTAAGACGTTGCGTCACGTCATGCGGAACAGGTATGAACACAAAGCGAGGCACCGTATGAGCTTGACTTGAACTGAGTCCACTCGATGCGAAGCAAACACAACCCACATCCCCTCAATCTACCTGAGCTCCAGTGGTGAGCTCATAGGATCATTAGGTAGTAAAGTCCAACCAACCATCCTTCGAAGAGACGCATCATGCAATTGTCTAACAAAAGTATTATAGAGACCTGATTAAATATTAAAGTGACACCAACAGAACCGAGGACATGATGAGTCAGTGCAGTTGTGTCTACATGTTGGTGTGAACTGGGACAATAGTGGAAGTGGACTTCACACAGATGCCCAGGAACAACCAGTGCTGAGATGCATTCTGCTCCTATTAGACAGAATGACTGTGTCTGCTCAGCTTGATGGAGCACAGGAGGCCTGAACAACACAGGAGATGCTTCATCCTCATCAGCACCACCATGGTTAATGGCAGATTACTAATCCCACGTTCCTCCTTCTTATTTTCCTAATTATGTCCAAGACAATTCAAATTCAATGTTCTTCATCCTATGTAACCTCATGTGGGAGATGTCGCCATGTGGATCCTGTCCAGTCAGTTTTCAGTATTAGAGTTACAACCCCCCACCACCCCTACCCCAAACATGGCGAATCATACGTCTGACTCCCTAAAAACTGCAATGTAAGAAACTGAATGTTTCCATAATGCAGTGACACAGATTCAGTGAGTATTCTCAGCTACATAATTTCAGTTAATGTTTTTTTTAAAACACCAACTGAGTCTGTTAAAATGATTACATTAGTTGTTATGGCAACCTTATGATTAAATGCATTTGAGAAGTTTCCTTGATTTGGGTCACAGCTTGTCATTAAGAGGTGATGGTGGGTCTCGAAGCCTGAAACCTGAAACCTGAACCGAGAGCCACTGCTTTAGAACATTTCTGCAGATTCGCGACACTCCACCTCTACAAACAGAGCTGTAGAGAAATGAGTTAAACAGCGGCTCCTACCTGTGGTCTCTCAGATGGTCCTGCCGTCTGAAAGCCTTGTGACAGATGTCACACGTGTACGGCCTCTCATCCGTGTGAGTTCTCTCGTGAATCAGCAGGTTGTAGGACTTGGTGAAGTGGCGTCCACAGAACTTGCAGATGAACTCCTTCTTGGTCTTGGACGGGTGTCGGCCTCTGCTGGACTTGCGCTCCGATGAGGAGAGTTTGGTGGTGTCCAGCAGACGCCCCAGGCCAGCCGAGACCTCAGTGGCCTCAGCGGCTCCCTCCATGCTCAGGTCCTCCGCCTTCAGAGCGTCGTCCTGCGTGGCTGCGGCTGCCAGGTTGGCAAAGTCAAAGCGGGGCTTGGTCCTGGAGTTCTGCTTGGGCAGCAGAATGTGGGGGAACATGGGGATGGGGGACGTGGAGCTCAGGCCGGCAGGCAGCTTGGACAGAGTGCAGCGAGGTACGATCACAGCCGGGCAGTCCAGGGTGAACTGGTGGAAGTGGATGGCGTGGAGCGCGCTGAAGCTGTAGAAGCCGTGGAAGTGATCCACCGGCAGCTGGAGGCCAGCGGAGCTCTGCAGGAGCGAGTAGTTGGCCAGTTGGATGGACGGGTAGAAGGGCACCGGCGCTGCGAGGGTCCTGCTGCCCATGGCTTTCTGGGAGATAACACAAGATACTGTATGAGGACATCAGCTCAGTCTTCACTTTATTTCTCTCCAGTTATTTGTCATCATTTAACTGGTCATGATCTAAATTTACTGTTTAAACAGTGGTTCTGGGTTTTTCTGGGGACGTCACCAAGCATCTCTCACCACCATTTGGACCTTTGGGCTTCAATGTGCCTGCTGTGAATCAGGGTTGAGGCACGTACATGTATTGGGGTTAAGCGCCTCAAGCCTGAACTCACCCATCATGTGCACAGGTTTGGATTTAAATAATGACATGAGGAATAAGAAGCTGGCCTGAAATGTGGAAACTGCCACAGCTGTTCTGATACAAAGATGGGTTTGTTTAGGTTTGCTTCGTCTGGTTTCTTATCTGATGCATCTTAGAGTAACTCCAGCTTTCCAGAGTTGGCTTGTGTAACGTGTTGGCTGAAGTACATGAGTGTTACCAGACAGAGCCGCTGGTGATAATTGAGTTAATGTTACATTAGTTTGATATTTGTCGGTTTAACCCTCGCTCAGAACGCATTGCATCTATGAAGGTAGTTAATGATGATGCAGTGTCTCTGGGATGATCTAATCTTATAACATGAGGGAGGAGATGCAGCATCTGATGCCTGAACAGTTCAGTGATGTGGGTTTACACACTGAGGATAAGTTGTTTTTGTTTAAATTAGAAGTGGCTGCATTAAAACACACCGAACACCTCAGCTACAGCTGAACCGAACCAGCAGTTTCTAGATTATGTAGCACTTCTTTTCCTGAACGTCTCTTCACAACCGTACGACATCCAGCTGCTTTCAGTAGGACACACTAGGTAGTAGATGTGGAGATGCAAAGCGTCAGTCAGTGATGGTCGGACTGTATAAGTGGAGTGACATGTCTCGTCCTGGGACCAGGTGGTCGGGTCTATTTCCCCTTAAGGAAGAATCATTGGTCTGATACTGATACTACACCAGTGTTAGTGTGTGAGGCCTCATAAAGTTATTGTGACAGGCACCTTTTCTTAAAACTAACTTACCTGTTCAGAATCCTTCTGAAATATACAATAAACGTGCCAGTTGGATTTATAACCAGTGTCCTCTGGGTTTGTGGAAGACTGGGAAAAAAACTGCAAATACTGCAAAAAAAACTATGGCAGCTACCTCAAACTGTGCAACTGATCGCAATGTGTTTTACTTTCACCTGTGAAAACGGCAACTGTAACTGATCCAAATGCATGGCTGTAATGTGGACCCACTCTGATGCCAGAAAGTTAATAACAAAATACTACGTCCACCGATCACAGGAGCAGCGGTTGAACGCCTGGCTTTCACTCGAGGTGCCCCCGAGTGAATGTGTGAAAGGGTGACAGGCAGCGCACATAAGGTAGAAAAGCTCTTAGTTTACAAATTGTGTTGGTGTTGCGTTAGAGGCTCAGGTGCCAAATCCTCATTGTTGATGTATGAACACATCTTCACTGTTGATTGACAAGTCCAACAACTAAACGCAGACTGAGTGAGTGAGTGAATGTGTTTCCTCCTCCCAGAAATACGCCTGCGGCGGTTGAGGCGAAACATAATGACAACATTCAGGCAGAGACATACCTGTGAGCTGTTAGATCAGGTTTGATAAGCAGGTTAACAATAGACAATAATGTATCTTTGTGTGGAGCAGATCGAGGAGCCACCTCGTTCCCAGTGTGAACGCGGCACCTTCTGCAGCGTTTCGCCCCACAACGTGTTCATACACTGTAAAAAGTGCTGGGTTATTTTTTAAGCCAGCATTTTTTAGGGTTCAGGTTCAAGTTCACATTAGATAAAAATAATTAAATCATAAAATTTCTCTGCTGTGTGGTATTTACTTTAATTTTAAATAATTTACGGTTAGATCTGTCAAATTATACTTACAAATTATGTGAAAGAAGGCTGCTCAACAAAATCATGTTAAAGTGTAACCTACGCACTAAACTGTACAATGAAAAGACCTTGTATCTAGATTCATTCTTACACTTAATTATTCGTCTTTGTGGTTTAAAGAGGTTTCGGGCCCCGGTAGAGCCCTGCGGGGCTCTAACACAAGGGGGAAATAGGCTCTGGGGTCCATAGGGTTTAAAGGTGATTTTTAAATAAACAAACGTAGGTGAGTGAACCATAATCACAATCATTTACATAACGTTTAAAACACCACCTGTGTGTGTAAGTCTAAACCCAGTCTAAAACACAGTTCTTAATTCAGAGTTTAACAGCTGACTTTTAGTAAAGGTTAATGCAAAGACTCTGAGCCCCATTAAGTAGAAATGAACTAAATAGATTATTACGTTACTGAAACAGAACAGTCTTTGTATTAGTATCAAACTCATTCATCTCTAATGTCCCTGTTAATGCTCTCTGTCATTTTATTAGAAAACACATGTAATAGTTCTAATGATGGTGATAATAGAACTAGGTATGACTCAGTTTTGCCTTGTGTCTTTTCTAAAGCCATGTTTTTCACTGGAAAATGTTGAACATGAAGTACAAAAGTCCATCATGAGAAAAAACTGAACACTCACCAACGAAATAAAAGCTCCTGAAAACCTCCTTCACGCTTGGTGTGAGCCTGAAGTAGTGGACGCGTCACTGACATCCGCGGCTTGTTGTCTGCTGGGTTCAGACTGAACTGTTACATGGTCCGAGCTGCCACTGCCTCTTTATTGCATCGTGGAGTCTGACTCCATGTGGCGCGTCACGCAGTCAGCCCCACAGTGGAGAAGCCCAGCTCCCACAGCTGGACACCTGCAGCGGAGCCTCGACGCGCAGCCGTCGTTCGCACTCGCTGCTTCAATCTGCGCATCTTTGCGTCAGGCCGCTGCGCACGTTCACTTTCAGCTGAGCGTTTGCCACTTTGCTCATAAGTACATGTCGTTATGCATATTTGTTCTACAGCCATTACTTACTGTTGACAGGACACGTTACGTTTTAATAAATCTCACGGTGACACGGCTTCAAAAGGAAGCAGTTTAATAGTTTCATCTCATATAAGTAATTCAAATATCAGAAATAAATAATATAGTGAATTTTTTTTGTTTTGTGTAATATTTATCATATTAATTTGTATGAAGCAATAAAAGCGTTTAAACTACACAAATACAAACACGACTACACAACAAGCTTGTTTGGTAACTGCAGTTTGTGGTAGTCAATGGGAAAAATGAACAAAATCTGCCACCTGCTGGTGAGACACGGTCTTTTTACATCAACTTATTGGTCAAACTTCAGCATCAACATTTGACAAGTCTCCTATCTGCCTACTTTCACCTGAAAGATGAACATTAGTCACCAGTGCCACAAACCAAAAAAGGATAGGCTGAGAAACCTTTAAAAACGGTCAGTAACCGCATTTTTCTGGGCTTTTATTTTGAAACAGTTACCTTCCCCTCTCATCTGCTGTTGCTCAGCCTTTGTCATTGGTTTGACTCTTTGTGAGGATAAAACTGTAACATTGACTCATCCACATCATGGCTCTCACCAAACTACCATCGGCCATGCTGCAAGCACAAAACAAGGTGCAATAATATGGTTAATTATATTGTTAGTCTGTGTATGTGGCCTGCCATGGCCTGCAACACTGATGAGGACAAAACAGGCCAAAGGTTCCAAAGAGGCTATGTATCATGATGTTCATCCAGCTAAAATTGAGTGCAGCTGTAGAGATGATCTGAGAGATGTGCCGCATTTAAGTAAGATCAAAATAAATAGGAGCGTATGAGGATTAAATGTTATGTGACAACATTCATGGATAAATTAAATCCTGCTAGTTTTGAGAATAAATAAAGATTTAAACTTATTTGACAGGGTCTGTGTCTGTCATGAGCCCTATAGGCCTAAAGCTTTACAATATAAAAGGTTTTCTACAAAACATCCTTAGCAAAGGGTTTATTGCTGTTAGAAAACTGAGGGAAGGATGACAGTACACGTATGTTCAACAGCAGCGGTCGAAGAAAAAACAATAAGAGAACCGAGAGTAGGAATGTTGTAACCAAACACGATAGAAACTAAACATCATTAGGCTAAAGTCACAACACTAACCATCATTGAAATGCTGAAGAGATTAATACTGATTCTAGAATACTACACACTCATTGTAACAGTCAAGGAGGCAGGAAGTATATTCACAGTCTGCACAGTCAGTCAAACACTGGCTCAGAGTGAACTACAGTAACCGGAGGAATCGTTTCAGTCTTCAGTCGTCTCCCTCTGTGACGGTGTTTGGCTGGTCCTTCATGCTGAGCACTGGCTCCACCAGTTTGTTGTGAACATGCATTAAACCTACAATGAAAACAAAGGAGAAAAGAAGAAAAGAACTAAACACACAGCTGACAGTTGAATCTTGTGTAACATCTGGTGCTACAGCTCTGGGTTGGGATTCTAGACCGGGGGTGAGTTTCTCTGGTCCTCCAGGACCACCATCCTGCTGGTTCTCTAACTGCTACTGATCACCTCCATCGGTCAATCACCAGCTGGAAACGCCAACTGACACCTGATCAAGATGATCAGCAGGGAGAGATGGAAACCAGCGGGACAGAAGGAGGACCAGGTTTACACAGTGCTGGTCAGACTGACAGTTTAGCTCGGAGGAGCAGGTCTGTTTAAAAATTTAAAATTTTTCCTCAAACGACTCGGCAGAGTAAGGAATGTGTTTTCAGTACCTTTGAAGTACTTCACAGTTTTGACTCGCAGCTCCAAGGTAGCGTCCTCGTCACAGACAAAGATGGTGCGTGGGTGCTGCTGGAAGGCTGAGACGGTCCACATGTGATTGACTCCCTCTTCTATGGCTTTGTACAGAGCAAAGGCCTTGTGTGCCCCTGTAATCAGAATCATCACCTGGGCAGAGGAAGGGAGCCGTGTTACACTCAGCAGCAGGACTTATATCTGATTGACCCAAACTTAAATGACCTTGAAGCAGGACAGTGAGTTGTGGACAGAAACTACCACAGGAGGAGTATTTTAAAACAAAAAGGAAACAAGCAGACCTCCTTGGCATCCATGACAGTTCCTACACCCACAGTCAGAGCCATGGTGGGAACCTTTGAGAGGTCATTACCAAAGAAGCGAGCATTGGCGACAATGGTGTCTTTGGCCAGAGTTTTTACTCTGGTTCTGGAAACAAGGCTGGAGCCTGGCTCATTGAACGCTATGTGACCATCAGGGCCGATGCCTGCAGTGAGACAGAGAGAAAGAACCAGAGGAACAGTGAGGTCTCCAAAGAGACGAGACGCTGGATTGAGACACAGCCTAAACGTTAAAAGCATTCGATGACCTCCCACAAACAACTCGATTCCTCCGGCCTCTGTGATCTTCTGCTCGAAGGCGTGACACTCTGCCACCAGGTCCTCTGCGTTGCCGTCCAGTATGTGGGTGTTGGCTGGATCGATGTCGATGTGCTTGAAGAAGTTGTTCCACATGTAGGAGTGGTAGCTTTCTGGATGAGCACGAGGGAGGCCTGGAGAACAAAGTCAGCGTAAGACGTGTCCAGGCGCCTCAAACCTACAGCGCTCACATCCTTTCACTCACCTACGTATTCATCCATATTGAAGGTTTTCACATATTTGAAGGAAACATCCCCACTTCTGTAGTATTCAATTAACTTCTGATAACAGCCAAAAGGAGTGCTCCCTGAAACCAAAGACAACACGTTCAGTACGGGCCATAACGTCGCACACCTCGTACCACCCCATGACTGGGCTGGTGATGAGGACTCACCGGTAGGCAGCCCCAGGGTGAAGTATCTCTTGGCAGACGGCTCGAAGCGGATGATTCTGTTGCAGATGTATTTTGCTGCCCACTCACTAGCCAGCTCATAGTCATCCAGAATGACCAGCCTCATTTTGTGGGCTTTTAAAGACATGATGAAAAAAGGATTTAAATGGACGCCAATCCTAAACTGGTGAGTAATTGTACTGCAGTCAAGTAATAGAAGTGAAGCCTGCTTCCACTTTACCCCAGTGCATGACATAAACCAATGATCGGATCCATCAGCTCTAGCATTTACTCATCGATTTTCAGGTCTTTACCGTCGCTCGGCAGACGGCAGTTGTCTTAAAACCTTAGACACGACGGTTCAGTGTGATACTGTGCTTTCCAAAGTTGCGTTTCATGTCCCTATGAGCCAACATCTACCACTGTGACATAAATAGGTGATCGTAACAGTAGTACGTCCACCGGTAGACCTCAGCTTCTATGTCATACAGAAAGTACAGTACATGTAGTTGGGCGACGTCATGCGTTAGCCAGCGAAACCACTGGACTCCTCAAAGTTCATTTAAAGCAGAAGTCACTCACGGTCTGTCAGCTAACATTAAACCGCTAATCCCAACTAAGTCAACGTAACTTACACATTGGAACAAGTTTGTTTTACCTGCTTAAATTCGCTGCTTGTCAGACGAGAAGAGATGCGATTGTTTGCTTTGCTTCTGTAGTTGTCACATGGTTTTACAGTAGAGTGTACGGAAGTCCGTGTGGGCCAAACGTTGTAACTCGTTGAATTTAAATTATTTTACTACTACTACCACTAACAGCAATATAATAATATTCATAATTTATTCACATTAAAAAACAACTGTGTCTCTAAGTGACTGTGAAATCTTATTTATTATTTCTAGAATGTATTTTTAGTCCTTAAAGATTCTTCAGTTGATCCCAAATACAAGATAGATTGTATTGGATCCTACATTATGTTCTCTTCATAATATAAAATTCTTCTCTTCACAATATAAAATTTAATAGAAAAATTGAATTTTAAATCTTAAATTTTTCTTTAAAGCGCCTAATGACAAATCCACTGTATAGTTAAGCTGACATCAGACTATATTTTCCCAGAACACCTGGCTGTCTGAGTGCTCTAATTGTGGTTCCCTATGAACATATAATTATCGTACATATTTTGGGTGTTGTACAGTGAGACAAAATGTATTATATATATATATTTTCTTTGAGAAAGAGTCCAAAATTATAGGGAACTGGCAGTCTTCCAAAGTCCCCCATACCTAGCCACATACTCATACATTTAGAGAGGTTCTGTGGGCCACATGAGCAGCAGGCCAGAGACCTACCCTCCCCATGAGCGAACGGTGTGGGTGTTAGCATGTATCTGAGAGTGCATAGATTCATGTATAATTGAGTAGATGTTTGTGATAGTGTGTGTTTATGTATGTGTGTGCCTATGTATGTGTCTGTGTGTGTGTGGAGGAGGTCTGTTTTCTGCTCCGGGTGGGTACATGGATCCGCTGCCTGGGTGGTCTCTTCTGCCGACCCCAATGTAATGGAAATTTTATATTATCGTTGAATACATGTCTCAATATAATTGATTACTTCAGATTAGTTAGGTTCATAAGTTCAAAATATGTTTAAACACTTGCTGATTGTGCATCTGAGCAGTAGCTCAGTTCCCCATTATTTCAAGTGAGGCAGTGTCTGACTTGGATAAGGAACACAATGCCCTTTGCATGAAACCCAGATGCACCGAAAGAGTTCCTCTTTCTTCTCATTTTTATGCAGACTTAACAAAAAAAAGTGTTAACTGTCTAGATAATCATAGTAGGTGTGTGGATCTGATTCAGAAGATGTACTTTTCTGTGTCCAGATAACAATATGTTTATCTGTATGCTTAAATACTGGGAACAAGGGAAGGAGTTTCAGAGCATCCTTGATGAACGCCTTATGTGTGCATTAACTTTGATTTTTTTCCACAACACCACTAAGGTGTTGGAAAAATTATGCATTTAATCATTGAAACATATTTTGCTGAAGCCTCGTTAGCTGTGTTATAGCTTTGAAGTTTCCTCCTTTCTGCTCTGCAAGAAATAGGGAGTACCGGTGTGTGGCATCCTTGTGATGAGCCCAATGCTTGCTTTGTGCAGAGAATATTTATGTACTGTGTGACTATGCATCTCCCAGAATGCAATACATATTATGAACTGAATCCTTGTTTTCTCTTCGGTGAGAGGACGTTGCCTTTGCTGTAAACTGCTCACTCCTTGCAAGTAAAATCCTGAAGGTGCGTGCATCCTCGGGCTCACCCTCCCACTGGGTGAAGTATTTGCCTCTGGTTCTCCTGGGGTGGATGAAGTTGACCCAACAGTGGTTCGTTCTGACCTTAGGTGTCGTTTTTGAGGCCGCTGCAGCCCTAAAAGGGGGATGTGTGTGGGCGACTTACTCTCTTGTAAAAGCAGTACTGTCCATCACAATACAACATTCAGCCTAATACATGCTGCTTGTTGTCAAGTTTCACAGGCCACTAGATGTCACTTTATCTTATTTGATTACAGGCTTCAAATTTTGTCATAAGCTTTTTAATTGTCCCACAGTGGGAAAATGCCATTATCTACCTATTATTACTATATACGCTCCAATACTTATACAAAACGCCTTTTGTACAACAAAACATACACATAAGTGATAAGGTTGAGTTTACATTTTATTGTGTAACATAGTGATGAGGTAAAATGAACAACACAACATAGAGTTTCTGAGCTTTAGATCTGGGCATTATGGAAGAGAAAGGAGGCATGAGGGAAACTTGTTCCATATTGTTTCTCCTTCACTCATGCTGCAGAACAAAGATAATGGTCCCAGGTTGTGGCTGGAGACACCAGGTATGAGTCAGTCTATTTTTTACTCTTGTAATCCTCCAGGTGGGACATGATCCATGCGGATGGCGCTATGATAGAGAGGAAGAGCACGCCCACGGCAAGGGAGGTTTCCTGGACAGAGAACAATAGTTATTATAAAGATCGATTGGCTCTTGTATAACACCAAGCAATTATTTATAAAATAGCGTAGAGTGTGTCAGGCTGTTTACGGGCTGACGAGAAAAAAAAAAGTTATTCTGCTACCACTTAGCTTGAACGCTTGTATAGTAAGAAAACGCAATACTGATACTGCGTTGTATATAAGCACGAGGAATTCAGTTCTACTACGTAAGAAAAGTAATACTATGTTTTAAGGACCAACAACAGAAAAAGAGTCTTTACAGGGATAGACCTGGTTTAAAAAAAAAAAAACACTCACCCTACAAAAGGTGAAGTTTTGCATTTTGACGCTCAGTCGTTAGTATCACGGCGCTTGTAGCTAACATACGCGTTAGCTTAGGTCTAAGTGATGTGTATTAACAAAACGAGCCGAAAACAACTGCACCCTTAATATCTGTTACCAGAACCTAAAAACCTTTGCAATCGTTTGCGTTTGGTTTATTTAACAAAAAACCGTCTGACTTAAGAAGGGGCCTCCGGTTTTGACCTCGTACGTCAAGGACAGCTAGCTGACATAGCAGCTAGCCTGTAGGAGTTAACAGGACATCAAAGCAAGTGACGGAGACTTACAACTGCACCGAGCTTTTCCTTGGCAGGTTTACTCTGGTAGCTCGCCCTCTGGGTGATGGCGTGTCCACGGGAGCCCAAAGCACCGCGGATTATGCTGGCCCTTATGATCCCCGACATCTTTGCCAGTAGCAGTGACAGTCGTCTTCTTTTATCGGTATGTTAACACGGAAGTGTTTCCGCTAATTTCTTCCTTCCTCTGCGGAAACGTCCGCTACCAGGTGTTCCATCGCCCCCTAGTGTCTTGTTGGTGCGAAGCAACAGTGGAAGTCCGGAGAGTTCATGCGTTTATCCAAATTTAACCACAGTTTCCAAATAAATATTGAGTTTAATTACTAACAGCTGTTGATGAGTGAAGGGAGCAGATGGACAGTTACAGTAAACAATAAAGGAGACAGGTTGTTTTAACTTTATTGTATATGTATGTATTTAGTGTAGTACTTGCCTCTTGATTTATGTAGTAACAGAAACAACAACAATAAAAAACAACAATAAAACAGTGAGTCATCCACCAAAATGCTTATATATTCAGGTGTGTGAACAGGACATGACACTAAGTGACACCTGTAGAACCAAGGAGGGGTTTGCTCCTATACTTGGTCCATCAGAGTACCGCCACCCACACCCAGGATCAGCAGGCCACTCACTGGGTGCTGCATCAGAGAAACACCCCCCAGGCCCTGTGTGGTCAAATGTCCCCAGAGGAGGCCACCAGACACACCAGGGCCACTGTGGTACTGCCCAGGACATGACAGGTGACCCAATCAGAACCCGCTCCAGGCCCGATGGAGCTGGATCCACAATCATTTTGATTAGAAAGCAAACCTCCTGGTACCCGGTGGAGCAGTGGGAGCCCACAGCCACAGTGACTGCAACAGCCTCACTGTGAGGGGTTTAGGTATGAATTAAACTTTTTGTTTTGTAATGTCAAAACGCATTAGTCAAAGCCCAACCTGGAACAGCTTCATGTGAGTGGTAATCCTGTTTTGCACAGTCCTGTTGCCTGCGTTACAAGGAGCAGTGGTATGTAATAATCCCTGCTCCTGCCCCCCACCGCCCCACAACCACCGCTACAGTACCCTGCAGACTGACAGGACGATAGAAGCCTCATTGTGCAGCAGTTACTCTTTATAGATTTTGTATGTTTTTATTTTCTTCAAACCTCTGGTGAAAAGTATTTAGTATAATTAGGTTTCATCTTAAAAAATGGGGGCTGATTCTGGACTAAATATATCAGATGATCTTGCAATTTATGGGGGAAAAAGTGCCTTTACCCAAAAGGAGCATAATATTGTGGCTGGATATCTGATTACTGCAGGTGAGCCCTGTTCAGATTCTATACGCTGTGTTCATGTGTGTATCCAGATTTTAAAAATGAACACACACCCACACTACACATCCATCTGTTTTTACTCAGCTGTCAAGAAGATTGATTCTCTAGAAATCAGTGATGATGATTTTATGACCATCCCTTCATTTCAAACATCCCAACATATCTGGAGCCAATTAATAATTCAAGTATAAATCTGACTGAGTGAAACTGTAGCTGTAATTGTTTTTAGATGGTTCACCTGAACCATCTAACCCAAAGTTATTGAGGTAAAACTCTAATCCAAACTTTGACCGACTACAGATTTTTAATTCTCCTGTAAATAGTTTTACTTACACTGTACAATGTATCTTCTATTCTTTTTTCAGGCGTTATCAGTTTATCAAGCAACATTGTGGTGCTGCTAATGTTTCTGAAGTACAGGGAGCTCCGCACTGCCACCAACTTCATCATCATCAACCTGGCTTTTACTGACGTCGGAGTGGCTGGCATCGGCTATCCCATGTCTGCAGCCTCAGACATCCATGGCAGTTGGAAATTTGGTGACACCGGTTGTCAGGTTGGTAGAATGTGAACGATCTGTCAGTCTGTTTTGTACGAACAACACGTTTGGCGTGTCTGTCCAGCCTGCTCTCCTTTCCCGACCAAGGCCTCTGCCAAGGAGGCCTTATCAGTAGACACTCACCAGCTGCTCAAGCAGCATCTCAGTTATTTAGTTGCTGAAAAATCCACGTAAAAAAGGGAAACCTACCATCAATAGGACAAGAAGGTTGCATTTTATTTAATATTAATAAAAAGTCCTGATCAGAGGAATATCTGTCAGAGGACCAATGGGCACCGGGGACCCTCACGCAGGACATTTGGACCAGGAACTGGTTCAGTCACTGGTCTGATAGTGGTAAACTGACATGGATTTAATGAGAGTAAAGGACAAAACCATACGCGCACCAACAAACAACATCTATATGAGATCAGGCCCTAAATATAGTAATACAAAGCCATGAATCAGTAACATCCCAGAGAATTATTGTTAATATTTTATTAGGTGGAGAAGCAAGAAGCTGAACAATCACTGTAAGGACTGAGCTGCTACAGGGAGGAGTGATCAGGTGGAATGAATGAAGCAGAACCTCTAAGAAACAGAATGTTGATATTAAAACCAGAAGCTAGAGATCAGTAATATTCATCTATTTAGAACAGGCTTGAAGTGGCAGTGTGTCCCGTGTCTTGCTATGGTTTGTGACTAACATGTTTGTTCTTTTCCCGTTTTTCTGTAGATTTATGCAGCTCTCAACATCTTCTTCGGAATGGCCAGTATTGGCCTGTTGACGGTCGTGGCCATCGACCGCTATCTCACCATCTGCAGGCCAGACATAAGTACGTGCATGCAGATGTTTGTCTCCAAGCAGCACGTTCTTAGGTTTACTGACGTCCCCATGTTGTGACCGCATGCGTCTCTTCTTCTGTCCAGGTCAGAAACTCTCGTCTCGCTCCTACAACCTCCTGATTCTGGCAGCGTGGCTCAATGCCGTGTTCTGGTCCTCCATGCCCATAGTGGGCTGGGCGGCCTATGCCCCTGACCCAACCGGAGCCACCTGCACCATTAACTGGAGACAGAACGATGCGTAAGATTTAAGTCGTTTTAGCACCATTTAAAACCTAAGAGCTACAGTGGTGAGTTTTCATTTACTTTAGCAATAACTGTACTTTAGACACATTTGGGTCCCTTTCTAATCTGTGACAAATGGAGTGAAGCCTGTGTTGGGCAGATATTTTGTTACAAACATCCACTAGTAACTGTGAGTCTTTTGATAATAATAAATTGTAAATACTTGTGATGACACCTCATGTGAGTGAAACTCTGATCCTCAGTATGTTCCTGGAAGCTCATGACTCTGTTTCCCTGCAGCTCCTTCGTCTCCTACACCATGGCTGTGATCGCTGTGAACTTCGTGGTGCCTCTCTCTGTCATGTTTTACTGCTACTACAGCGTGTCTGCCACTGTGAAGAGATACAAAGCCAGCAACTGCCTGGACAGCATCAACATCGACTGGTCGGATCAGATGGACGTCACCAAGGTGAAGACTCTGCTACCAGCCCATCGTGGTCCGAGGCCTTGGCGGAGGACCAGGTGTTTGTGTCTCATCTGTGTAGCACCAGGTCCTGTGTCACATGGAGGCTGTGTCTGTTTGTGGCCACCAGATGTCCATCGTGATGATTGTCATGTTCCTGGTGGCCTGGTCCCCCTACTCCATAGTTTGCCTCTGGGCATCGTTTGGTGACCCCAGGACCATACCTGCCCCCATGGCTATCATCGCGCCGCTCTTCGCTAAGTCTTCCACCTTCTACAACCCATGCATTTACGTTGTTGCCAACAAAAAGTGAGTGTTTTTCTCTCTTTTGTTACTAAGAAGGAATTTGTATCTCCTTGTAAGTTATTGTAAGGTGGGGGTGTCTAGTGCTGATGCTGAATCTAAGCACGTCAAACGATCCCTTTCTCCAGGTTCAGAAGAGCCATCATTGGGTTGATTCGATGTCAAACCAGGCAGAGAATTACCATCAATACCCAGGTTCCCATGACAACATCCCAGCAACCTCTGACCCCATGAGAAACCCTACGCTGTGTTACATTACACTAAAGATACCGTGATAAGAAAAAACATCAGCCACCCAGTTCAGTAATGTGATGCTCTGCTGTTCACGTCAAAATATGTTTCATTGTTTTATTCACTTATCAATAACAAGCATCAATCGTCAAACATTGTGTGTTTACTGCTTCCTTCACGTGCTCCACATGTGATGATGTTATACAGCAGGTGCAGGTTTTCCCACCAGCACAGCAGGTGTCAGTATGTACCAACAGCTGCTTTTCTGCTGTGTGTTTTAACAGGGACAAGCTGCCTCCAATGAGCAAAACATGTCAGAAACTAGCATCTGTGAAATGGGCTTTTACTCTGATAGGTTAACTGTGAGATAGGGAGGATGAGTGTCCTGTTGTTTGTTATCTGTTCCAGTGTGAACTCAGGTCACAGGAGAAACCGTTGGTTCCCACGGAATCTAGGAAGCACAGTTCTCACAGTTCCTCTGTTTGTCTGTTGAAGTGAGTTTAGGCCACGTTGACGTCCAGCCACGCTCTGATCTCGTCCTCATTCCTCCTCATCCATTCGATGTTGTTCCTCACCGTCTCCACGGCCTGCTGCCGCGGCGTCGCCCCTGCGCCAGCATTTGGAGTGAGGCTGAAGAAATGTTCCATCTGTAAGACCATGCAAACATGTCAAAACAAAAAGTGCCCAGATTTATAAAGAGGCAAAGAAGTTCAAGTGTGACGTGGCATAAAAGAGGACAAAGGATTCAACAATACATTACCACTATTTACAAATACTTTATACAAGATCTCCTCACACACAGGCTCCTCCAGCTTCTGTTTGGCCTCCACTCTTCTATCTACTAGCTGAACCATTTCCAAAATAGGAAAGTAAGCTTTTGTGAGGTTGAAGACTTTCCTCCTTCTGGGGATGTGCATAAACAGTTCTGTACCTACTGTACTGTCGCACAGGTGACTAGGACGCCACAAAGGCCAAGGAAAAGGAAAAGACAGCAATCAAACATGCAAACACCTCGCGTAGGTGCCTGTCACAAGGCAGTGTCCAGAGCAAAAGGCTGAGGATGACTCAGCAAGAATCCTAGTATCACAGTGTCAAACAAGTAAAGTAAATGAGAGGTCTGGGAGGCTTTACTGACCAGACGAACGAGCCAGGGTTTAAGCCTGTCTCCTGCTCATCAAGCTTCTCTCACATCCACCAGTGACACAATAAAACAAGGCTCAACATTTGCAGGATGAAGTAAAGGGAAGTCAATCTGCAGCTTTCCCTGGGCTGAAGACGTTATGAGCCGGTTTGTGTTTCCAGAAAGAGTCTGACGACGTCCTGTATATCAGGTTTACACATGAATGCTCACCTTCCACAGCTGGAGGTCTGTGTTGTAGGTGGTGGTGATTTGCTGTAGAAGGCGGCCGAGGCTCCTGTCATTGATGGTGTACCTGAAAGAAAGGACAGTTGAACACAGGGTTAGACAAAGTCTAAAGCATCAGGAAGCAACAAGATTTGTTTGATTTTCAGTGAATGAACTGCAAATGTTCACAAAGTGAGACTGACTATGCACACTTTACTATAGTTGTTGCTTTCTTCCACTGACCTTTGGACCAGGTAGTTCCAGTTGAGCGTGGTCCACTCCCAGGCCATGCTCTGACCCAGAGGGTTGTAGGACACATATCGCACCACGGTGAACAGATCCTGACTGCGCACCACACTCTCATCCTTTGTAGCCTCGAGGAGTCTGTCGGACACAACAAGTCTCTCTGTATGCAGCTCATAGAAGGAGAAAACTCAATCAGTGCTGCAGCCAAACCAGAAAGTGTCTCTGTACCGCTGGTCTGTCTGTAGCTAACATGTGGTCTACAAATGCGTCAGCTCCTCAGTTACAGTAAATCTGGTCCTTACTTGTAAAGAAGGTCCACATTCTCCACAGACGCCAGTCCATACAGCAGCTTGTCCTTCTCCTGGGCCAGAGTAGTGGCCTTGTACCTCTGAAACACTGTGTTCCAATTGGCCTCGCTTCCTGACTTCTTTATGCCGTATCGATAGACCAGCAGCCTCAGGTTCACCGGCACACTGCTGCAGATCACATGACGGCTACATTTAGCTTTCAACCAGTGGCTCAAATTATTGAATTATTGATATATAACTATCTAAATGAAAACTGTGGGTTATGATAAGGAGGTCATACAGGTAAATGTGGTTGTGGTCATGTGGCCTCCAAATAGCACTGAGCTTAAGCAATAGGTTTAAATCCCATTATATGAGTCTATTATCACTGATGGTTTGAGGCTCGGGGTTCAAGCACCACTGACTGTAAATCTAAGGGTTCAAGTACTTTTTTCCTTTGTCCTGTAGCTTATACACACATCTAAGTTTTAATGTTTTTGTTCTCTAAAATCAGCTTATGATCAATGTTTGATCAGGAATGTGGTGTAGGATACCTCAGACTTCCTTCTATCCATTGGTCAAAAATGCGGGACGCTTCATCCAGAGCCTCTCTATCTCCCATCCGACAGGCTATGTTGAGCACAGTCTCCCTCAGTAACCTGTGAGACACAACAACCAACTCAGAACGTTACCCAGCGCCTTCCAGGTGTGATGAGAAGAAGACCTGCATACTAGATGGATATACTGTAAGACACTACTGCACCTCTCTGTCTGCGTTCCTTCATCCTTCCAACCGAGCTGCGTGGAGATGGCCCTCACATGGTCACTGAACAGCCTCTAAACAGGTATGAGCAAGGTTCTATGTCAACCCAGGGACTGTTTTGCTTCTGGTTGTAAATGAAGGTGTTAAAGCTTGAGTACCAGGCACATTGCGTGACCTTCACTCCAATCAATGTTCTAGTCAAAGTCAATTTAATGAACAAACCCTCAATACATTTAAAAGTTTATTCAGTAGTTTTGGAAATAGCTGCTTGAACATGTGAGGCTTGTACCTGGAATTTTGAATAAAGCACATCATTGCTAGACAGCATGTCTCTAACATATGCGATGGAGGAGGCCACACGCTCCCAGACGATGTAGTCAGTCTCATTTGTCAGGTACTTGGTGAGATTGAAGGCAACTCCGTAATCTACGACATCTGCCCTAAAAAGCCCAACACAACGTATAGTCTGTTATACAATTAGTCTAAAATGGGAGAGAATGTTTGGGGAACTCTCACCTTGCCAGAGCAAAAACATCGTCAATGTATCCTGTGCGATCGGGTGCATCAAACACCTGTCAGGATCAGAATACAAGACAGCAACATCTTGAAAGCCAACGAATGTACACGGTTGATAAAAAATGCTCCCTCCTTCTAGTGCTTAGGCTCAGCACAGGGTCTTTGCTTTATTAATATAACCTACAGTGAATGGCCCAAATATTAGAGCCTGATGGGAAATTACCGAGTGGTTGTCCTGAAGGTGCTGACTGATGAGGTGCCACATGTGCTCATCATGGTTGACTCTGTAAAATCCCATGTGATGCTTGTTAACTTTCAGCAGCCCATCCTCTAAGGGGGAGTAGTCACTCAGGATCTGCTCTAGAGACCAACAATGAAATATTTTTTTATAACCGAATTGATCATGTTCAGGTATAAATAATAAACACAGACATATAATTAAAGAAATGTCAAGATGTTTGCATTTAGTTTTTTCACCTTAGCATCTATGAGGTCGGATTAAGAGCAGATGTTAGTCAAATGTCAGTGGTTCAAATGCGTATAGCTACTGATGCATTAATAGCTGAGAATCGTACCTTTGCTGCTCCTATTAAACATCGTCATCATGTTCTTGACATTTGTGGACTCCCATTTCACTGGGATGCTCCATGTGTAACTGTAATAAAAGTATTTATAGGTGGTTACATACAGAGGAGCTGAGCTCATGATGTGTTAAACTGATGACTTTGGAAATTAGGACTTATTTGGTTTCTATTGATTGTCATAAATCTGGCATGTGTGACTTCATTCTTGAACCACTACTATTGAACCTGTACATGCTCCTCCTGGGTCAGATCTACTCCAAAATGACACTGAAGTCATTTACTTGTTTCCGAGACTAAGTAGCTAAAGTCCCCACGATAAATATCAATTGTTTCAGCTGTTTTACTAACCCAAGAGGTGAAGGGGGTTGGTTGGTATCAGATTCAGGATCCAAGACAAAACGCATCTGTCTTAAACTGGCACTGGTCTCTGAGACAGACAAGTTCAGTACAGGGTAACCCATCTGTTTAGTCCATGTGTCCATTACCTCTGCAACTGGCAATCCACTCACCTGTTCACGTGACACATGAGAGTAAAGTTAGTTAGTTAGTTAGTTAGTTAGTTAGTTAGTTAGTTAGTTAGTTAGTTAGTTAGTTAGTTAGTTAGTTAGTTAGTTAGTTAGTTAGTTTACAGTAAGAACTGGACAATCTAGTGAAAGTCATGTACAATGATAATGTCTTGAGGAATGAATCCACAAGTAAATAAAGATCATACAATACAAAAATTATCATTCATACGTCAGCAAGAGACTGCCAGAAGTCTGCTGTTTTAGCGTTCTGGAAGCGGTAGTCTTTCAAATATTTCTGGAAAAAGAAAAAATTATTTCATTTTACCACTAAACTTTAAAACATTCTGACAACAAACAGCAACAACTGGCTCACTCTGCAACCATCTCTAAATGTTTGTATTCCCATCCAGTCCTCAAGCATTCTGAGAATGGAAGCTCCCTGGAAAAGAAACATCCGGTCAATATGGGTTCATTCCAAATAAGTGTTTAGATCCTTCACTGTGTAATTTCGTCTAGAAATTTTACCTTGTTGTATGAAATGGCATCAAACACAGAGGTGATCTCTGCTGGGGTGGAAACATTCACAATGATTGGGTGAGAAGAGAGGAGAGCGTCATCCACCATCACAGGAAGCACATCACTGATGAGCATTATGTCTCGCTACACATCAGAGGAAAGACCCAGAATGGTTCAGATCTCAGAATCACAACGGTCACTGAATGCATCCTTCTAGTGCTTGTAGAGGAGAACTCACCATGCCCCAGCTTGGTTCAGCTGCCTCCACACCAATGTACTCAAAAAAACTAGCGAAGCCCTCATTGAGCCAGAGGTCGTCCCACCAGTCCATAGTGACAATGTTTCCAAACCACTAGAAGCAAACACACGTGTCCTTCAAGTGTCCAAACCAAGGACATCACATTAGTCTGCCACAAAACACCTGCAGTCATATCACAGTAACTTCCACTGGATCAGACTGCAGCTAACAAAGGGGAAAATGTGATGAGACGCATCGTACAGACATTACATTCTAGCATTAGCGGCATTAGCTTCCAGCCTTTTACAGTTTTTATTGGTCGCTTTGACTTGTTTTGCATGACATCATCACTATTACAGCAGTGCATCAGACTCATGAAACAAATGTGTAAACCCGTTCTCATTGGATTTTCTTCTCCCTTTTGCGCATAGTCCAGGTAATTGTTTCGGTGCAAGATCCGGTCTCACTCAGTGTGCTTCATCTAATTCAGTACTAACTCTAATGTGAACCCTTCTTGTCTCATGATCTATTAGGCAGTTCGTGTTATATTCTATTGCAGTTTTACAACCTGTTCCTGTAACTTGAATATAAAAATTTCCTCACACACACAAGGCCTCCTTTTATGTCACATATCTCAGAAACAAATGTCTGAACATTATAAAGAGCTTAAACAATAGCACATAAAGGCCTGTAATCATTACCAGTCCTGAACTTTGCACTTTCTGCAGATATTTGACTACTGAAGTGTGACAGATAACATTATCATATTGCTGAACTGCAACGTGATCCTTTCACCTTTATTGTTTGCCTTATCACTACACAGATAACGTAGTGACCTCAGTTCTGTGATGATTATATTTTACACACATCTGTGTGTCTGCCTGTCCTTTAAACTTACATCCACCAGACTATAAACTTGACATTTACGCATGTCATCGTAAACAGCTAAGGTCCAGGGTTCCTCTGTAGAGACGTGTCATGGGATTGACATGTCACATGCAATGATGAGCCAGTGTAACTTAGATGTAATGAATGGAAATAAATAAACCATTTTTCATTATTGCATCAATTTCTGCAATAAAACGTAGTTAAAATCTTCTGTATGTGATTTATGGTGGGCGTAGTGGTACCTGATGAACCAGCTCGTGAGCGATAACACTGGCCACTCGCTGCTTGTTGTAGGAAGACGACTGGTTCTCATCAAACAGCAGGTTTGTCTCCCTGTAGGTGATGAGGCCCCAGTTCTCCATGGCTCCAGTGCCAAAGTCAGGGATGGCTATCTTATCTGGACCAGGACAGCACAGAGACTGTTATGAGAGGCGTTCAGGTGCTCAGTAAGCTTTGGTACTGATGTAGTTTAAAGATGTTGATTCATGAATGTAGATCTGTAACAAATATTACATTGTTAAGTGTAAAGCAAACTGATTATTTAACATGTTCACCAATGTGTCTGGTGAATATTTCCATGGACTGATACTACATTTAACTAGCTTCATTAAATTCACTGAAGACCCTAAAGGAAGATCAACCTAAAGCTTTAAAGACACAACAACTGTTCCTTGATGGAGACGACTAGCCAGTAACTGGTCTCACGTTGAAAATAGGAGCTACTCGTAGTTTAACAGTGTATTTGCATTTGTTGACACGTACATTTACTTACCTGCAACTCAGGAATTAGGTTTGCGTTCTTTCATATGACAGCTGTAACTCATACCCCCATGTGTGAGTCAAAGTTAGCACAACTAAGTAGAGTATCCTCAGAAATATACACAGCAGAACCTTTATCTGCCACCGAAAAAATAATCACAATATTTCTATAGTGTGCTAATAAATTATCTAGATGTTTTTTGTGTGTAGAGACATGAAGATGAGTCTGTGGAGACGAACCCAGTTTTCCAATGGAGTATGTCATGTTGAAATATTCCTCGAAGTAGTCAAAGATGACCTTGGTGGTGTCAGCTGCGTATGTTGCAGTTGCCAGTTGACTTGGCTGAGCGTAGATCTTCAGCTGCAAAGACAGAGCACCTCAGTGTGAATGGGGTGCCAGTATAATGAGTTGCTAGTTCTTCTTCATGTGTTTTATTAAGTGGAAGCATTGATGGTAAAATAGGAAGCACACTCACGGGAATTCCACGCTTAGAGGTTCTTTCCACACTTTTAAACTGGTGTATGGCAAAACATACCAGATACGTACTCATTGAAACAGATTTCTGAAATCTGGTCTTCACTTTATTGCCAGGCAGTTGTTGAGGGGTCCCCTGAAAACAGAGCAAAAGGCTGGAGCATGAATTCCCTGGCTCACACTCAATGTAGCTTAGTGTACCCATGTAATCAAACAACCAATTTGACAGAGCACTGCTGACTCCAGTCCTACCTCCACTGGCATGTTGGACAGAGCTTGGTAGTCAACATCGTGTGTGATAGAGATCTGGTAAGTGGCCTTCTTGTTGGGTTCGTCAAAGCAGGGGAACGACTTGCGAGCGTCCGTTGGCTCATGGTCAGTTGCAGCAATCTTCCTTTTTTTTCAAAGGGAAAGATGAATTATGAAGGTACAGTAATACAGAAGTAGTTCATGAAGGCCTTCCTTTTATCATATCATGAAGTTTAGGATTTTCAAGGACACTTATCAACAGAGTGAATGCAGTGAGAATGCAGTGAGAGGTTTAAGCCCACTCAACATGATGGAAACATGGGAAACAAATCTGTAAACATCCCAAGTACTAAAATAACAAAATATTTGAGTCAGCGCCAACGTTAGTACACAGCTTGTATTTCCCATGTAGCACATTTAAACTGTAGCATCTCAGCTCATGGAGAACAAATTAGACACCCCAGAACTGAGCTGAAAAACAATGATTAATTGAAGGTTTTCAGTGTATGACTGTCACAGCTCAAAGTTAATGTTTTTCAGGCAGTTTATTCAACACATCAACAGCTGTTCTTTATGATTTACAGCTCCATTAGGATGTGGAGTATGTGACTGAACATCAGCTGGTGAGGTGGGTGTGTGAATGAACACTGCATGGAGTAAAATGAGTTCTGTCCTTGGGGGAAACAGTCCTGTGTTTGGACTCTTTTTCTTCGTGATCGCTAACTGAAGGCGCTCTTAGCTTTAGTGTGTGTGTTGATGAGGTGAAGAACTTACTTAGTGACGCCGTCCTCTGTGTAGATGACCCTGTAGAAGCCCACCAATGAGCCGTTGAGCCAGCCCTGGAAGCTCAGACTGAGCACATACACCTCCCCGGGACCGGTGACGGGCAGCTCTTCCTGGGCCTCCACCACCACATACTCTTGGGCTTTGTACTCAAAGCAGCTTTTCACTGCTACATCCTTCCGCTGACTGTTGCTGTTGAGCATCCTTAATCTGGGCATGCTGCTGACAAACGTATCCCTGATGTGAAGCCACACATGGTGTGTGGGCCTGCTCACCTCCACATGGATGTCCACGCTGCCGGAGTAGGTGTCTTCCACCAGGTCTGGCTCCAGGTGGAGGTCGTAGTGGACGGGTTTCAAGTAGGTGGGCAGACGGAAGTTCCTCCAGTCCCCACTGGAGTCAGAGGAAGGCGTGCAGGGTCCCCTGCCCAGTGGAGGGCTCCCAGTAGTAGTAGTCGGCGCCGTAGGGGTCGGGTTGGAGGTGGTGCTCTTTGGTCTAGAGAGTCCCACTCCAAGGCCCACGGCCAATGAGCACACCACCACCGTCACACAGATGATGATCACATGCTTCTGACGGATGCAATAACGCGCTTGTTGCTTGTCCATTTCCATGTCGTGAACCATGGTTCGATAAAACTTGAGATCAGAGCTCTGAGCTTCGGCTGCTCAGACCGGAGAAAGAAGAGAGGAGCTGACAAGTGGGACAGAATCAAACATTAAGCTAGTCATCTGTGGTGTTAACACACCTCTTTTTGTTAAACATCTACAACGTGCCTGTTGGGAGCTGAGCCAGCGGAATCCATCCTGCTGAAAGGAGGAGGGGTCTGATATTAAACAGATGTCTGTTGTTACTCAGGCAACCCATGAAGTTCACTGGTCCTTTTTACAGCTTTCAGTTCAATTCAGTTTGTTTGAATAGAACCACGTCACAACAAATGTTTACTTTAAACACTTTGCAATAAAAGCTTTTACATTAAATTGTAAAAGCTAACTTGAGCAAAGTTTTAATTCATAAATCAGTGTAATTAGTAGAGAGGTAAACTTCCCGTGAGAAATCAGGGTGAACACACATCCGCCTCCACTGGTTGGGGTGAGGAGATAGAGATAGGCACTGCAGGACGGTTGTCCAGCAGCTGCACACACACGGCCCAGAGTCCAAAGCACAAGTACCCGTACATGGACTTACCTTCAGTGATTGTCCGCCGGTGACCCTGTGGTCCCGTCATTATCTGCATCTTGACTGCTTGTGCTTCTAAAATCTGGGCTGGTCCATGGTTTTCTCTGTTTGTTCAATGGTTGTCTCTGACTGATAAACTCTAGCTCCCAAACCGAAGGTTGGGGAGTTGTGTCTCTCTGTCTGTTGAGACTTAGTGCTCCTTCCTCTCTGACAGTCAGACGCCAGTGATGCAATTGTGAGACATCTTCACACACGGCAACAGGGAAGAGATGGTGCATGCAGTCTGATTGGGCTACATAGACGTTCCACCGTAGTCAGACAGAGGGGTTAAAAGGCAGAAGCAACTTAAGAATCGTGGGCTCTTTGCATCACACCTTCGAAGTGTGTGCACTGATCTCCCCAGCTGGTTTTTGGTTTGTTGACGTGCACGATCAACATCCATGTTTTTGATTTGCTTTCCCCATTAATTTTATTTTCTTTAATTTTTAAAATAAATCACACAAAATACAACTTTCTCATCTGCCTCTTATTTGAAATTTTCACCACAAGGCTCAGCCACATTTATGTAGTACTGGCTCAACTCACTGACATCATCTATGTCCTTGAGTGGAAATGTGAAACTTAGGTGAGTTGTAAAGCCTTATTACACCAGAGACAACCAGTGACAATAAAATAAAATAGTAACATTTATACATCAAATTCATTATGACTGACTTGATCTAATGTTTCTGTTCAGCAGTATCCAATAATATATGAATGTGGCCTAGATCTCAGATCTCTGATCTCTCACACACAAAAATATCCTTTCAGAAAACTTTAGGTCAAGTTATATTTCAGTTTGTACTGGTCACTCCTTTTATTAGAACCAGGACAGTTTTGTAGGGCGCAGAATCAAAAGGCACCAAACATTACCTTACACATCAACCAGACCAATGTGCTGGTGTTTGTACTTCTCATGTCCATCACATACAAAGACTGTCTAAGGAAGCAGGTGTAGAACTTACTGAGGACACAGAAGGTTTTGGGGTTTCGCATTTTTTGCATCTGCTAATTCATTTTGTGTCTTGAACGTCCTCGCCACCTGGATAAACTTTGTTAGTGAGATCAGGTGCAGTCTGTGTCTTGGTGGAACGGGGTGTCTGACTGTCCTTCCCCAGAGGGATTTTAATCACAGTTTGGTTTGGCTTCTTGTACTTGGATGATGTGAGTTGAGCCGTTGGGGTCTTCTTTGGAAAGCGCGATAGTCTTGTGATCCCCACCACCTTCAGCTGAATCAGGGCTTCAGATATTCCTGCCATGTTCCGTGCCTGGCAGCGATATTCACCAGCGTCCTTGTATGTTAATCCATTGAGGCTAATGATCGACCAACGAACTCCCACCCGTGGAGATTCCTGTAGAACTGGGACAAAACAAGGTCTCAGGTGTCTGATCCCTGCTGTGCTGTAAGTAAGTAAAATAAATGATGTGGAAACATGGAAATCAATCTGTCATGGAACATAGCAAGTTTATGACTGATGATGTTTAGCTCACTGATCGGGTCCAACATCATTTACTATGAGAGCTTGGGTTTTATGGGAATGTTGGCCCATAATACTATCTACTATCCACAGAAAAAAAAACAACTTACAACTTGCTAAGTCTCGTGGTAACTCTTCAACGCTTTCGTGTTGTTGGCAACAATCTGCAGAGAAAACCAAAGCACACACGTCATGACGAGTGACCTGTACAGCGACAGTAGGACTGAACACAACACTAAGAGGCAGTGTACCAGGGTAGGCCGATGTTTTGAGCCACGTCAGCGTTGGAGTTGGGTAGCCGGTGGCATCACAGCGGAGTATTACATTACTGCCCAGTGGGGAGTTTACTCTGGTGGCTGCGGGCTGGACGGAGGGCCTCATGCAGCGGTTCGGCTCCACCTGGGTCAACAGAACCCTGGACTGACCCAGAGACCTGCTACATGTCACCATGCGATCCATGAGGACCACGGAGCTGCCCAGTGACATGGACAATGACATCACCATGGAGATCTGGCAGTCACACAGCCAGGGGTTGTCATGGAGACCTGGATGCCGAGACAGTTAAACTTGTTTTTGTCAGTGTTGGTGAATGATGAAGTATGTGTTACAGAGCTTCCCTGAGTCTCAGTCCTAATAACTGATGTGTTCCATGTTCTGCGGTTAAATGATTAAATCAATTAAATGAGGGCTGGATGATTTACTCCATCATCCTAATGTTTTGGGCCTGTAGACACGCATCTTCCTTCAAACTCTACTATACCTAAGATTCGCCTTTGTAGGGGTCCACTCCTTTGTCCTGGAAGTGGGAACCAGAGGTCCAGCAGCTCAGCAGGTAATATAGTAAGTCTGAGGAGAGAAAGTGAAACAGAAGGAGCAACAAGAAGCCAACAAAACTAGAGGACAAAGAATTCCAGGAAAAGGGAAGAGACAAGAAAAAAAGAGAAAACAAACAAGATGACTGACACATTAATGACTGCATTAGTAGCACACCCACCTGTTGCTGGACAGATCAAGATAAGTGATGTTGGGTAGAAAGAGAGCAGCGTGGGCAGGAAGACTGGACAGACGGTTGTTATGGAGACCAAGGGTCTGGAGGAGGGGCGTGTCTCTGAGTCCCTCCCAGGGGAAGGATGTGAGGAGGTTCCCATCCAGGCGCAGCTCTCGCAGGGTCTTCAGGTTGACAAAGCTGCTGGGGTGGATGCTGGTGACGGAGTTGTAGGTCAGCCACAGGAACCTGAGCTCCGACAGGTTGTAGAAGGCTGCCCGGGGCACTGTGGTGATGGAAGTCTTCTCCAGACGCAGTTTAGTTGTGTTGGCTGGGACATTCACGGGAACAGCTGAGATCCCAGGATCACTGCACTGCACCAACCTGCTGAACACAAATCATCAAATGACCACAGTTATGGCCATTTAACGGAGTTATTATGAGTCAAATTAGTGGTTCTTATTCTTTTCACAAGCCTTTACTTTCAGCCTGTTCTTTTAAAATTTGTGTTCAATCCAAGTCAGACCAGGTTCTTTATTCCTTTCACACCATAGTTTATGTCAGTGTCCATCTGCACTGTGCACCACCCTCAGATCAGTTTGAAAGAATCTGGGTCTGTGCAGCTGGAACAACAACAGTTTAGCAAACAATTGATCCTTGAGCTTTGGAGGCGCCTCAGGGACGGTAATGGTATCTGATCTAAACGAGACAAGACAAACTGGACTCAGCAGGATAAAGGATGTTTAGTTTAAAGTTTATAACCTTTAGTTTAAATGTTTCCATTCCAGCCAAGTCTGTGATGTTCTGCTTTTTAAAAAATGTGTTTTTTACTCTTGACTTCCAGTTTCAGTCTGCATTTGAGTTCAGCTTTGACTAATATACTGGAACCTAGACATTGACTGAAGCTCAGAGACAATCATCAGTGACTCTAACCAGCTGATTCTGTGCTATGACTGATCTAAACGTAGCACCTGACTCTCAGTCAGTGGCTACAGAGCTGAAAACAAACCTGGGCTGGTTTTCCTCACTTAATAGTATATAGTTCTGAAGGTTATTTAAATATGTCTTTTAGTCTTAAATGATACAATGCCTTCAACAGAATTACTGAAAGAACTCAACTGGCCAAGTTCATGTTCTGCTTCTTTTGGATGTTGCTCTTTTTTATCAACTGTATTTGATGTTATATAATAAAACCACACAAATTGTCAGTGCCTGCTTTAACCACATGCATAGACAATGACTGGCCTGTTCCTTTTTATTAAATTAGCATATAACACTCCTTTTATTAGCGCTACCATGCTTCAGGTTCAGTGTAGGTAATAGGCTCTAAAGAGCTAAAATGAATAAAGTCACTCCACCTGAGCTCAGCTAGTCCCATGTTCCCAAACGTGCAGGAGCATAACGCTGGACAGGCACCGACCGCCAACACAGGGAGCTGCCAGATGTAGAAGACCAGCAGATACATCCTTCATCAGAGAAGCCCTGCACTGATACAGAACCCGTTTGTCTCCATAGTGGCTCCAAGGGTCTGCTCAGAGAGCAGAGTGAAACTGAATCCCAGATTAGCTGGGATTACAGTGTAATCCCACGCCTTACAAACGGCAACATCTCCAAGAGTTTCACTATCTCACAGATCATCGGTCACACAACAACGGAAAAATCAGTGTGTATGGACAGTATGAAGGATCCTTATCTGCTGTGCAAAATGTCAACTAACACAAGTGGAAGATGTGCAACAGCAGCAGCATGAATATATACATGCAGCCTCTGTAGTCAGGAAGTCTGTCAATGACATTTAGTAACCCTAAGCATTATTGTTTATGTGAATCTTTCTGTTTTCATGTCTGCTATTTAGTTTTTGTTTTCTTGCCCAGTTGATCGTGTCACTTGGTCGGTGGCCTCTAATAAATGGTATATAATATTCCGTACTTACAGTATATTGCGCTTTAACCACCCTTCCAGGATCCAAACTGCTTTACTCTACTGTACTTATCATTCACCCATTAATAATAAATAATACTTTATATGCAACATCAGGGCAACAGGTCTGAAGTGGTTCAGCTCTCGAGGGTGTGGTGTCTTTGGAACTGTGATGATACAGGATGATTTTCACAGACTGGGGACCCTCCTCTGTTCCAGGCTAAGGTTGAAGATGTACTGTCGAGGATCTCCCAGCTCCAGTGCGTAGGCCTTCAGCAGCCATGGGGATACTCCATCTGGACCAGCTGCTTAGTTGGGAAGTCTCTTCAGCTCCCTGCACACCTGTGATCATGTGGTCGAGTGGTTGAATCTATTGAAGGAGTTGTTTAGCTGATCTGCTTTCTCCACATCACATTAAGCAATCCTTCTATTTGAGCTCCATCCAGTGATTGTTTTCATCCCGTTCCACTCCTCCTTGCTGCTGTTGTTCTGCAGCTTTTGCTCCAGTTTCTTTTTGTACTGCTCTTTCATCATCCCTAGCTGCACTTTCAGTTTTCTCTGCACACGCTTAGGCTCGAGCTGATCACTGTGCTTAAAGGCCGCCTACTTCTGGTTCACGACACCCTTGAGGTCATTTCTGTTCCATGGCTTTTTGTTTGCTTAGCAGTGCACTGTTCTTACTGGAACAACAATGTCTATACAGATGTTAATGTAGTCAGTAGTCACTCAAGCGCCTCCTCGAGTTCTCCCCACTGTACACAATGCTGTGCTTCCCAGTCTATAGAGCTGAAGCAGTCTCTTAGAGCCTGCTCTGCCTCAGAGGACCACTTCTTAAATGATTACATGAGTAGCTGCCTCACTCTCGGTTTGTAGTGAGGCTGAAGCAGGATCGGTTTGTGGTCTGCCTTCCCCAGTGCAGGCACTGGTGAAGCACTGTATGCGTTTTTGACATTTGCATACGCTAAATCAATAGTTCTATTTTTCCTGGTGTAGCAGTCCACATACTGGTTGAAATCAGGTAATGTAGTGTTCAAAGCCACATGACTGAAGTCACTACAGTAACAGGGTGCTGTGTTTGTAGGTTACTGACAGTGGAATGGATGACGTCACACGCTACCTCCATGTTGGCATGTGGAGGTATGTATACGGTGACCAGTGGCGTGACCACACTCTCTGGGCAAGTTTACAGACAGCAGTTCAATGCCCCTGCAGCAGCTGGGAATTTTAGTGGTCACATGCCCAAGATTACATCACATTGAGTTCACGTACAGAGACTCCTACAGAGTGGCCTCCTTTTTGATTGTTCCTAGTGTCTGACCGTTTCCCCCCAGGGTGTGCACCATAATGGTGTCACATTAAACTGACAGCTCATCCAAAGAGCAGTTCCCTGAGCCAAGGTCCCCAGAAACCTGACGCTGTGTCTGTAAAGCAAAGCTGCAGCGTAGACTGGATGCTTTCTACTGCAGAGCAGGAGAACTCACTGGCCTATTGGAGTTTACTTATTTTATATATTGTTCTCATCGGTTGTAAAAGCTGTAATAATGTCATGCTGTAAAAATATCATGATGATGGTTTAAGTACAACGCGAGTTAAGACAGAGTTTCACTATCAAATGTCAGAGCACAACTGTGGGAAACTGGCTCCATGTGGACAGGAGGGACAGGAGTGATGCTGAATGCTGATTTGTTCCCACGGTTGCTATGTAGTTACTCTAACATACAGTAAATACACAGTTCTAACAAATGTAAGTTCATGACAGTGAAAAAGAAGCTTAGCATTTTCAGAACCATTTATTGAGTGATGCATGCATCGTATTTTCACTGTAGATTCAAATGTATTTCTCTCTTCTTCAAACAAGCGACACTAAAATAGTATATATTCATTGCGATGCATAGCTCAGATAAAGTTTATATTGTGGAGTGGTCATTTAATGCCCGTGGTCCTGAGCGGACCACAACTTCCGGTGCGCCCGAGGATCAAGGAGTGACCAGTTCCAACAGTTGATAATCGCCACACGCCCTCGTGCCTTCTCCCTGCATCTCTCTATGCGTCAGTTGTGGGCGGGACTAAAACGAACACGTGACTGAGGTAGTTGCTCGTCATGGTGTAGTGCAGTGTACGCGGTGTTATTACTGCCGTAGTCTGTAGGAGGCGACATACACACAGTTAAAGCTCGACGGCGACTGTTGACACGTGTAGAAATGCTGGCGCTGCAATTGGATGATGACCGTGCAGCTGTGTCGGGAACTTAAGCACGCGCGCTATATTTATCGCGGTTTGTGATTACCACAGAACAGGCCGTAGGATGTCTGCGGACGAGCGGGTTGCCTTTCATCGACGTGACCGGGAAGCGCTGCTCGCTCCCCGACCTGCCCCCGACGCCGGGCACGTCGCTCCACAGCAGCAGCACCGGGTAAATACTCTGCAACGTGACGCTACACGCGAACTTTCCCCGGCACTAGCGTCGTTGTTTGGCCCGGGACACGGGGCGTCAGGCTCCCGTTGTAGTCGGGGGGTTCCTCAGGTTGAAGCTATAGTTAGCGTCATGTACGACTTGTTCATCCTCTTCTTAGCGGTCAGGTGATCTTCTCTCATAGCCGCGTGCGGTGCGGAACTAAATACACGATTCTTTGTGTATCTAACTCTTTCTTCATGTCCTACGGCTAATATTCAGTAGTAGGAGTGAATTGGATAGAATGGCTTTATGACACAGCTGGGAGGCTCCTGAGCAGAGCTTCCGTGTTTTTTTGCCACTAATCACTTCAATAGATCTTTATTTACAGTTCTACTGTTTATAGGGGCACGTGATTAAACACAGCGTCCTATAGTGTCAGTATAATACACAACGTCAGCAGTTAAGTTCTGTCTGTTGTGGTATTAAGTCATACATTATAAGACAATATCTTTACATAAAGATGCTGAAGTGAACTCCTTCACCTTTTAAAGCAGTTGTTAAGTAGATGTAACGGTGAGATTGTCACTAAATCAGTACGTCATCACCTAGATGCTCTGTGTTCGTATATTGTTGCTGTTTTAGAACCAGTTTCCAGTGTAAATCTGCAGGTGTGTGTAACAGATTGTGACTGACGATGGCGGCTCGCAACTCCAAAACCAACCAGTTAAACCACTTTGGGGCACACCTTCACTAGCAAAGAGGGTGCATTTAAATGAAGTGAGACAGTTTTATTTCCTTATTAGTCACCGTGGCCAAGGGTTTCATTTGTGACTTTCAAACCCACAGCCTTTCTCGTTGTTGATGAGCTCTTTGCGTAAAGGCCTTTGTTGAACTGTCCAGCTGGGGCTCAGTTAATCCAACTTAATTAATACATATTTAAGTTAATACAGATTCTTTGTAGAAGGAACATAAAATTATAAAACAAGTCTTACGTAGCTGAGATGCTTTGTATTCAGCCAGTAGGATGGATTAGTGGAGCTGATATGTAGTCGTGTGTGAATTATGGCAGGTGTATTACCTTTTACAGTAATTATGGGGATAGTCTGGAGAAATGATGTTAAAGTCTGTAATTACTGTGTACTTTTCACAGAACTCCCCATCTGCATCAAAATAGTATTTACAGTCCCAAATGGAAGCTTACAATTTTCTCATACTGGTAAAATATTAATTAGTGTGCAAAGGACTCAATGACATAACATAAAAATGGTATTTGATATATTTTTTTAATAAAAGTAGAATCCTATCCTATCCTTTAGTGGAATATTTTCCAGCTCTTAGTAGAGAGGTCATTTTAACAGTGCCTGGGACTGAGACTGGTTCAGAAAAAGGTCAATGTAGCGTGACTCACTCACGAGTTTCGACATCACACAGAAGCAGTCACCGTGTGATTGTGTGTGTGTGTGAGTTAAGGTTAGAGCAATAATAGTCTTCACAGCATGCTCATGGTCAGAAAGTATATTAGGATTAACACTCACACTTACTCACTCACTTCCTGCTTCAGCCAGGATATTTAAATGTGCGCATTTCTTTGCTGTTGATTAAAGTTATAAGGAACAAACTTAACCCACTCACACAGTGAAGATGATTTGCTTTTAGCCCACGGAACCAACCAAGCCGTGGCTGCACATTTAAATGCTACTTTGTCCCCACAGGTCAATGGCAGACCCATCCGAACTCTCAGTGATTTGGTCGCCAGTTGGCCCGACTATGAGGAATCCACCCCCACAGAGCCGGAGCTGGATGACTGTGAGCGGCTGGGCACTTTGTTCGGGATGCTCAACAAGTGTTTGCGGGGGATCGGCTTCAGCCAGATGTACTTTGGGGACAAAATTGTGGAGCCAGTGGTGATCGTCTTCTTCTGGCTGCTGCTGTGGTTCTTAGGTATTCAGGCCCTGGGACTGGTCGGAACATTGTGCATCATCATCATTTACATCCAGAAGTAACAAGAGCTTATGATGAGTGAATCCTTCTCTCGTCTTTGTTCACATTTTGGGCTCTTTTCATTGTAAAGGCTGTTTGATTTGGAATGTGTACACTAAGGGCAGTAGCATTGGACTGAGCTGTGCTGCTGTGCTGTGTCTTGGACAATTGAAATCTTTTTCACCTTTTTCACAAGAGTCTCATGTGAAACCTCAGTCATTTGCTGGCTGAATGCATTTAGTAATGTGACATAATGGTATAAATTGTATTTAAGAGGCTACAGTACGAATGTCAGAACTCAGGAAACAGGATTTCCCACCTCTGGGTGGTTTCTTTCAGTCCTTTCAATGATGTCTACACAAGCTGCAGTAATCCTCCTGTAATTAATCAATTAAAATCACATTAATTCAGTTTACTTATATAGCGCCAATTCATATCAGAAGTTATCTCAAGGATCTTTACACTGTTTAGGACCTTCCTGTAGATGAGGACAGAGAGGGAGAGGCACAACTACAGGAACAGACTTAAAGTTAATCACATATAGATGGGCCTCAAGTCTGCTCTTAAAATTTGAGAGGGTGTCTGTGTCTAGAACCTGGCCTGAAGCTGGTTCCACAGGGAAGCTTGGTAGCTAAAGGCTCTGCTTCCCGTTTTACATGTAGAACCAGAATCTAAAACTACCAGTAGACTAGCTCTGAGAGAGCAGCAAGGTGAGCTATGAGGTCTGGAAAACAAGATGGAGCTGATCATTAAGAGCTGAAGAGAAGAAATTTCAGGATAGACAAACTGATGTAGGAGAAACGTGATCTCTGTTCCACAGTCCAGTCAGACTCTAGCTGCAGCTTTTCAAAGAGTCACTGGACAAACTGAGTACAGGGGTGCAATCGTCCAGCCTGGAGGGAACTAATGATGGAGTCATGGTTCAGCATCATACTTACAGAGGATACTAGTTTTAGTGATGTCTCTTAGATGGAAGTAAGATGCTGAGAGATTTCTATGATGTATGATGTGAAGGAGAGATGTTGGTCTAAGATGACACCAAGGTTCCAGAACCTGAAGCTACATCATGTCATCCAGAAGAACCATCTGATTCAATAACGGATGTCATCTGCATCGCAATGAACATTTATAGTGTATCCTGTATGTATAGACAGAAAAGTATTGGACCAAGCACAGAACCCTGAAGAACTGTGTCAGAGATTCATTGTTAACATGCCAACAAACTAGAATCTGTACAATAAATCAGATGTCCCAGTCTCTGTAATAGAATGTTGTGATCTATTGTATCAGTGCAGCACTAAGATCTAACAGGACAAAGACAAAAACTAGATGTCTGAGAAGAGAAGATCATTAGTGACTCTGAGATCTCAGTTTAGATCAGATTCAACTTTATTGTCATTACACAAGTACGGGGCAACGGAATGCAGCTTAGCATCTAATCAGAAGTGCAGTAAGTACAGAATGTCGGTTAAGATGGATTTAAATCCAGACTGGAAATACTCATACAGGTTATTATATTAATACATTTATTTACATTTACATGCTGACAACAATCAATACTTGTCAACATCTGCTACTGTCAGCATCTACATGAATGTTTAAAGTGGAGAATCTGCAGAGAGGCTGTATGTTCTTGACCATGGATTCGCCAATAATCACAGTGGATTGTTTGAACCGTGGGAAACTGAAAAAGAACCTATTGATTCCTGTAACAATCGTATTACATTTGTACATTTGTAACAAAGTTAGCCTGACTCCTGATCACTGGCTCACTCACACAAAGACGTCCTGGAAGGCCTGGATGTATCAGAATAAACATTTAGGCCCAACAAGTCTGGCAGCGTGAAGATAGGTAGTGACTCCCATTAAACGTTGCTGCTCCAGTCTGAGATCACACTCAGACTTAATCGTTACGAGAAGCTCCAGGGAAGAAGGTGATGTTTTCAGAACATTGATGTTCTGCTTTATTACTTTCTCAAAGGACAACATGCCATTTGGTTTAATATTAAATAACAATAACATTTGTCATACTCAGAAACAAAATGCAAAAATGTCCCTAATCAGAATTCTTTAGAGATGATTTCAACATATACTTTCAGTCTCTACGTTTGTTAATGGTTTGTCTTAACTTTATTATCACTATTGGGGACCCATATTCTTAAATGGTCCCTAATTATCCATCTTACACTGAAAAAAAGTTTTTTTTATCCTATTTTATACTGTTTACAATTGTAAAATTTACAAAGATTATGTTGGTATATTTACTTCTACTTTATGATACAAGGCAATTTAGTATCATCATTCGTCCAAGTAAAGCTTAAATATAAATAACAATAAATAATAAGTAATAGTAAATAAGCTAATTCATTGTTTGATAAACCTCTGAAATGAAGTGAAATTGACTTGCGTAAAAGGACAGTTTGCACCCAAAACAGGTTCAGCAAGGGGAAACTTCCATGTACAACGGACAGATGACCTCTATGGCCATCACCGCACATCAACCCATGTAAAATCAGCGCATTTATTTGTATTTTCAACCCAGCAAAATTGTATCACTCATCGTTTAATTCTATAGGAGTTGTATGTGCATACAGTGCAAACAAAGTAATTTGATATGAATGTGTGTGTATGTGCTGTATGTGTATACATATGTATGCATGTATGTTTTGATGATACTCTTGAAGATTTTCAATCTTCCCTTTAATCTGTGAAAGCAATCATAAGTGGGCAAAGCAATTTCCCTCCGGGATTAATTTTTGAATTGAATTGAGTTTTTTGAATCTTGACTGAGAATTTTAGTCTTAGTGTTCAAACTTAACCACCTAAATCAGCCTGCTAGGGGGTTTATTCATACCTGTTGACTTTGAAAATGGAAAACTGTATGTAAGTCATAAACTACAAATTAGAAACTAGATAATGTAGAACACCAGAGCGACCAACTGATGATATAATGTCCCTATGGTGTTCATTATTATATTGTATAAAGCTAATTGCTAATTTTCTTAAATGAGGTTGTTCTTAATATGTATTGTAAAAGGATAGTTAATTAAATCTAATCTTTTTAAAAGTACAATTGCAAAATTACAAAATTTATTTGTAATTATATTCTTTCACTAGTTTAAACATATATATTTATATAGGAACATTGTCACTTTCATAGGGGAAGGATCTAGGGACCTAGTGTAGCTATCAAATACTGTATGTTAACCCCTTGGAAGTTTTCGCTTGATATCTGTCTGGTAATGCTTTGCATTATTTGACAACAATGTAGCAAATAGACTTGTAAAGGTGAAAACAGATCTTGACATTTTTGAGTAATCATAAAGATTAAAGCAAAGAACATGAAATGCACTTGTACACTTTCTCTAGAATATTGTAGCGGCCCAGGAACTTGTGAGAAAAATAACAGTTCCTGTGTTCCTGTTATAGTTAAAGATAGGAGTTGAGTAGTGTTATAAGTTTGGTGGAATTGACTTACTAAAATGTTTGTGTTTATAATGGTTCTGTTTTGTTTTGTGTGCTGCAACCTGAGTGCGTGTGTAAGTGACCCTCAGTGGACAGTGATGCAATTAGTGTGTTAAAAAGAAATGGGGCGTTGTGCTTGGTTAGAGCAAAATGTATTCAACCTTTTATTGTTTTAGCTTGCACTATGAAGTTTGGGTGCAAATAAGATTCAAGTTTCAAAAACATTTATTGATCTCAAAAGGAAATTATTTTGCACACTTTGATCATTGTCACAGGTGAAGGTACATACAAGAAGGTAGTGGAGATTAAAATAAGAATGCTAACACACATACACACACACTCACATCTAATTACTAGCTAACAGTTTTATTACAAATGTTATGGCACTGATGAAGATTAACCCTTACCTCAGAGAGGAGCAGTTGTACGGGCTAATGGCACCGGTAGGAAGGATCTCAGGTGACGTTCTGTGGAGCACCTACTACTGATGAGCCTCTGGCTGAAGGTGCTCCTCTGTCCAGCCACACACTGTGTAGGGGGTGGAGGTGTTGTCTAAGATGGAGAGGAGTTGGACCAGCATCCTCCTCTCAGCTACAGCATGTAGGGGGTCCAGCCCCACCCCCAAAACAGAACCAGCCCTCCTGATCACTTTGTCCAGTCTGTTACTGTCTGCTACATTCATGCTGCTGCCCCAGCAGACCACAGCGTAAAACACTGGCCACCACAGACTCATAGAACATCCTCAGCATGGAGCTGCAGACTCACGAAGTACATCCTGCTCTGAGCCTTCTTGTTCGGGGCCAAGGCATTCGTTTTTGATTCCAGTTTATTGTCCAAGTACACTCCCAGGTATTTGTACTCGGTCACCACCTCCACTTCCTTTTTAAAAGTGAGAGGGGTGACAAGCTGTCCACCACTCCCTGATACTCTACACTTTTTTTGGTCCTGTCCAGCAGTTCAACAAGCAGCATGTATTAGGCTGAATGCCGTATTGTGGTGGACAGTTTTGCTTTTACAAGAGGAGTATATTGTTTTTTATATTTGTTTTTCATGCATACCCCAACCGCACTAATATTCAATGGGCGGACGACCTGTTCTAGATTATTAATAAGACAGCAAGTTCTATAGTGTTAGCACAGTTTAATATTCAGGATTACTTGTATGATCCAGAGTGCAGCACAGATGAGTTATGCAGAGTAGACAAAGACGTCACAGCCGAAAGGCTGAGTTGAGCGATGTGAACAACTGAATATGCCTGTGCTGAATTTCACCGCTTCAGATTTCGTTCAGATGAATTTGCGAATTCTACTGCTGACGACATACCATCAGTTTTGGACTGCATGTGGACAGAGGAGCACAAGCAAGCAGCAACTAGAGATGGTGAAATCGAGACACTGAGCAACTTTGACACAGTAGGACTGAAATCGACACATTGCTCAACACTATTTGACAGTCAGAACAATGACATCTGCTGATTGTTTGTGTGAACTGCACAACCTGGCACAGGCACAACCTTCTTGTTTTGCCAGCCACTAACAAATAAATGAAGAATCTGTGGCTTTTAACAATTGTCTGCTTTGATTCAAAATAAAAAGCTGCTGAACAACTTACAATTTATGTCTTTATTCAAACACAATCAAATATAACCTTTTGTTAAAAATGTAAAGCAATGTCTAAGCATTTGTCTGTTAGATTCAGTTGAGACATGATGCATTTCTGCCGGACGCCAGCTCTCTCTCTCTGGTGCCGGGTCCTCACGGGCAGCCTCATCATCCTCCATCCATCCATCTTCTATTCTGCCTAATCCCGTACGTGGGGTCGCAGGGTGCTGGAGTCTATCCCAGCTGGCTATGGGCGGGAGGCAGGGTACAGCCTGGACGGGTCGCCAGTCCATCACAGGGCAACACATAGACAAACAATCATTCACACACACACACTTACACCTATGGGCAATGTAGAGTGACCAATCAACCTAATGCATGCTTTTGGACTATAGAAGGAAGCCAGAGAACCTGAAGAGAACCCACGAGAGAACCCCCATCCTTCTCCATACGGTGTAACTCGTCAGCGCTGTACTCTGGCTCATACAACTAACCGCGAATATCAGACTGTGCGTGCTGAAGAACCTGCCGTCTTCTAATTAATCTACAGTGGGACCCTCGGCCACCAGTCTGTGGTGGAGGAGGAATGACTGGTAACTTCTCTGCATATAAATTACGAAGGACCTCTTTGTCCTAAAGCAAAATGAGTCAAGTTTACTTTGCTTTACTTAGGCTTAGTAAATTGTGGAGTAGTAAAAGTAATTAGTAAAAATGTAATAACAGTAAAACTAAGAGTAAAGAATGAGTGAAGTTTTATGTTGGAAGCTTAAGCAAACATTCGTGTGAAGCACATGTAGTGGCAAAATGGCGGCCCTTTGTGTGGACCACAGTTACAACAGGCCCAATGTTAATGACTTTCAAAAGCCATGAATCAAGTTTACTTTGCTTTAGTGTAGGCTTAGTAAATTATGGAGTAGTAATAGTAAATAGTAAAAATGTAATAACAGTAATAACAGTAAAACTAAGAGTAAAGAATGAGTCGAGTTTTATGTTGGAAGCTTAAGCAAACATTTGTGTGGAGCACATGTAGTGGCAAAATGGCGTCCCTTTGTGTGGACCACAATTGTGGCCCAATGTTAATGCCTTTCAAAACCCATGAGTCAAGTTTAACTTGCTATAAAGTAATATTATTAAAAGTAGTAATAAAGGATGAGTTTAGTTTTATGGTGGACCAATTCAATTCAATTTTATTTATATGGCGCAGAATCACAACAAAGTTATGTCAAGGCACTTTACAAAGTAAGGTTTAAAACCTCACAACTAAAACCAACAAATCCCACATACAGCAAGCATTTAATCTGACAGCAACAGTGGAGAGGAAAAACTCCCTCTCTAACGAGGAAGAAACCTCCAGCAGAACCAGGCTGGATGTGGGCGGCCATCTGCCTCGACCGGTTGGGGTGAGAGGATAGAGAGAGAGAAAAGCACAGCAACAACAACAAGCAACAACAGAGCACAGGCAGGATGGTTGGATCCGCAGCTGCCCATCACAGACACCAAACTTTGAGTCCAATGATACCTGTAGGTGAGGACAGAGTAAGAGTAAGAGTAAGAGTAAGAGTAAGAGTAAGAGAGAGAGAGAGAGAGAGAGAGAGAGAGAGAGAGAGAGAGCGAGAGAGCGAGAGAGCGAGAGACAGTGACCTGAACCATCTCTAACTATAAGCTTTATCAAAAAGGAAGGTTTTAAGCCTAATCTTAAAGGTGGAGAGTGTGTCAGCTTCTCGAACCTGAAGAGGGAGCTGGTTCCAGAGGAGAGGAGCTTGGTAGCTAAAAGCTCTGCCCCCTGTTCTACATTTAAACACTCTAGGAACCACAAGTAGCCCAGCGCTCTGAGAACGAAGTGTTCTGCTGGGAGCATAAGGAACTATGAGGTCTTTAAGATAAGAAGGAGCTTTATCATTGAGGACTTTATAGGTGAGTAAGAGAATTTTAAATTCTATCCTACATTTTACAGGCAGCCAGTGCAGAGAAGCTAATGTAGGAGAAATGTGATCTCTCTGTCCTGTCAGGACTCTGGCTGCAGCATTTTGAATAAGCTGTAGGCTTTTTAAAGGAGCTGTTAGGACATCCTATGAGTAAGGAGTTACAGTAGTCCAGCCTAGAGGTAACAAATGCATGGATCAGTTTCTCTGCATCGCTCTGAGAGAGGATGCTTCTGATTTTAGCTATATTTCTAAGATGGAAGTAGGCGGTTGTGGAGATTTGTTTAATGTATGATGTAAAAGAGAGATCCTGGTCAAAGATGACACCAAGGTTCCTCACAGTAGAATCTGAAGCTAATGTTATGCCATCCAGGGAGGCTATCTGACTCAATAGTATCTCGCTCGGATCTTTAGGCCCAACAATAAGAATTTCGGTTTTATCTGAATTTAGTTGAAGGAAGTTTTGGGACATCCAGGATTTGATGTCTTTTAAACAACCCTGAATTTTGACTAGTTGATCTGTTTCATTTGGTTTCAAGGACATATATAGCTGAGTATCATCTGCGTAAAAATGAAAATTAATAGAATGCTTTCTAATAATCTCACCTAGAGGAGACATGTATAGGCTAAACAGAATTGGACCAAGCACAGAACCCTGTGGTACTCCATAGCTAATCCTTGTGCATGTGGAGAATTCCTCATTAACATGAACTGGAATCTGTTCAACAAATAGGATTTAAACCATTCCAATGCTGTTCCTTTAATCCAGATGTTCTAGTGTCTGTAATAGAATGTTATGATCAATTGTATCAAATGCAGCACTGAGATCTAACAGGACAAGGACAGAAACTAGACCATTGTCCGAAGCTAATAGAAGATCATTAGTGACTCTAACCAAAGGTGTTTCTGTGCTATGATGTTTTCTAAATCCTGACTGAACATCTTCGTACAGGTAATTCCCACCGAGGTGGTCGAAAATTGTTTAGCGACGATTTTTTCCAGAATCTTGGAAATAAAGGGTAAATTTGGTTTGTTAGAATACACCTCCTTAGACACTGTTTGACCACAGCCACCTTAAAAGCCTGTGGTACATAGCCTAGTTGTAAAGATTGATTGATTTGATTTAATATGGAGGAGCTGATTAAAGGTAGAACCTCTTTGAGTAATCTGGTTGGGATTGGATCTAAAAGACAAGTGGAGGACTTGGAAGAGTTGATTATTGAGGTTAACTCCATATGAGTTTGATATGTGTGTGGACCACATCTTGACAAACATGTGTGTGTGGACCACACCTGGTGACAAAATGGTGGCCTTTTGTGTGGAACACAAATGGCGGGAAAATTGATAGGGATGTCCCAGCTGAATGTGCTTTTCACTGTTCTAAGGCAGATATAAATGCTTGTTTGAGCCATACATTGTAGATTGTCATTTGCATTGAGGACATATGTCAAACAAAGACTTAGTTGTCTGTTCATCCAATAATCTGTGAATTATACCTCCTCTCACAGCAAAAAGGATCGCCGCATTGTTCACTGCCTTCTGTGCCAGAAGCCTCAGGACAGCTTGCCCACCCACCTTCTCAGAACCTGCATGAAAAATGCTTCTCCTGAAGAAAGACAGGCAGAGGTGAAGAGAGCCAAAGAAAGTATGAGAACCTGGACTCGCTACCAGCGCAACTGGGACTACATGGACTTGTGCAGCATTTTCCCTGACCAGGTCACCAGATGGAACATGGTCCGAAACCTGAGGGAAAGGGGCTTCTTTGTGTCTGGTGCGCCCTCTGACCAGGATATCGAGGAGGCAGCGGCCAGGCGGGAGAGGGCGGCTGCAACGGCCATCAGGACCCCCACAACCCCCAGCCAGGAAGAGATAGCCGAGACCCGGGGACCGCAGTACTACTGCCCAGGCACCACACGCAGCGCAGCCAGAGCCATCCTCACCCTTCTTTAACACTTACCCATTCACAGCAGTATGCCCATGCTCGCCCTGTGTAGTGCTACACTCAAACCTAGACACAGACTCTGCGGTTGTGCATTGAGGGCCAACCTCCACCCAGGGCCCAATGAAGGCTGCAGCCCGAGTAGTCCGCCAGCCCCCCCCCGCAACAGGCCCGAGCAGTCACCACCACCAGTCACCCCCCCACCACTGTGCCAGACATAACGCAGCACCCGAGCTCCACGCATCCCTACCTGGAAATAGGATCAATAAAAGTATAGTTTTGGTTATTGATTTGACGAAGCAGACAATGTGTCTAAGGAGGTGTATTCTAACAAACTTCTTAGGTACTGAATAATGCTTAATTTCTTTTTAGTTTTCCAGTTCATAAGGATGACTTTCTTTGAGACACAGAGGGCAGAAAGAAGTGTGCGTGATGAGTTTGTCTCAAGGTCAAGCCCATTTAGATCTCCTAGAAGACAAAGTGCATGGGATTGGACAGCTTAACCGGGTTGACAGGTGTTCACATACTCTTTGCCAAAATTGATGCACAGGTGAACACGACCAGAATGCATGTAGAAAATAGACATTGGTGCATGATCACTGATTGTGATAGTGAATATTGGTGTTAGAAACATCTTGTAAGACTGAGTTATTTACTAAAATATAATCTATACGGGAGTGAGAGTGGTGAACTGGCAAGAAGAAGGTATATTCCTTGGCTGTAAGATGAAGTGAACACCATGTGTCACAGAGACTGAAGCCATCCATGTACTGTTTTAAGGTCTGTACTGATTACTATAGGTTTGGAGCCAGAGTGAGCAGACAGTGATGTGAAGAAGCTGTGAAAGAAAGAGGGGTCATCAACATTAGGACCATACACATTAGCTATGCAATATTCAATGTTTCCTTTCAAGATATTAATGATTATATATCTCCCTTCTGGATCTACAATGGTAGCGTTATGAGTGAAGTTAATCTTTTTATTTATCAGGATGGCGATAAATTTAAATTCTTTGTTTTATGAGTTTCCTGTAGTAAAGAAATGTCTGCTTGTAGGGTTTTCAGATGATTAAGTTTTTTAAATTGTTTCTCCTTCTTATTGATTCCACGTACATTCCAAGTGACAATCTTCAGTGGTGTCATATCTTACCTGACTGCTGTGGATCACTAGTCTTGTGTGTATGTAGTGTGACAGACTTTAGGTGTGTGGCTAACCTTAAGTACCTGTGTATTCTGAGTTGTGTGTTACCTATGTATGTGCATGCGTTTCCCCTGTGCAGTAGATGTTTGTGTGTGGCTGCTGGAGGGCTACATAGCTGGCTGACTACGTGGGAGAAGAATAGAGAAAAGAAGGATGTAAACAGTGTGGAGTGAAAGTAGGTGAAGGAAAAAGAGTAAAGGGAAGGAAAATTAAAGTAGAAGGAAAGTGGGTGACATTAGAATGACAATAAACATTTACATGAAACACCTGCGAGGGAACGAGTTTGAATATTGGATGTAAAGTTATAACACTTAGTTGCCTTGCATCTATTATTTTCTTTTAACAAACTTTTTTATATTAAGCCATTTTTGTTACATACCACCTGCTAGTAGAGCCACAGAGTTGCTTCCCGGTTCCGGTAGAGTTCTCCTACTGCTTAAAGTCATGAAACTTGGCAACGATGGGTCGAGGGCGCTGGCTAGCTAGCTGAGCTACATCCTCCGTCAGGGACTGCACCGTTCCTTTCAGGGCCTCGTTCTCGGTGGCGAGAGAAACCACCTGCTGCTGGCTGAATTCCAGGGAGTCGCGGAGGGCCATAAACTCTTTGTGGAGGAGTTCCACTAGTGCCAGACGCGCGTCGAAGCTTGATATTTTTTTTCTGGATGGACTCCAGGATGTCCGTGATGTTTTTGTCCGCCGAGCTAGCTCCAGGTGACTCAGGTGAGTCAGGCAGACGGGAACGCTTGTTTGGAGCCGTCTCCTTTTTCCCCATTACCAGACGCTCGAAGCACTCGTCGATGTACTCGAAACTTTCTTCGGTGTTATCCAGAATGGTAAGATGGTTTATTTCTTTCCGTAGAATGAAGTAGTTTTTTATATATTTAAACTGGCGGATTAGTTTGTCGCGCTGTTATATACTGCCGGTGTCGCGCCGCCCTGTTCAATTTGTCAAGCTGTTCTCGCAGAGTCTCGCGTTCTCTCACAGTATCGCGCTCTCCTCTCACAGCATCACACCGTTTCCTGACCGAGGCTGCACAGAGAACCTAACATTTAGATTTAACATTTAACATTTACATTTTACATTAAGACTTAAAATTTAACATTTACATTTAGATTTAACATTTACATTTAGACTTTTGCACATTTAACTAAATGTGAGAAAACATGTTTTGTCATTTAGTTAAATGTGAGAAATCTAGTTATAGGTGCTCCTTTTGCACCAGGGTCAATAAAGTAGCTTAGACCATTTAGGAACTACAGATTTGGGTCTGTTTAATTAACCTACAAATAAAATAGTCTACTTAGGCTGTAAAGACATGTTTGATCTTAGTGCTTTGACTTTTCCTGTAAAACCAGCTTGAAACTGTTTGACGACAACTGTTCCAGGTCCATCAAGTGGACTCGACACCCATGTGAAGCCGTATTTGGTCGACCATCTCATGAGTGTCAGTGCTGAACGCAGGACGCCTTCGTCCTCAGCACCAGTGCTGCTGTTCTCTCTCAGATCTCTCTACAGGTGAAGGCAGCATTTCCAGTTCCGGCCTGAGGACCTCTGATGTCTCTGAAACCAGGCCTGCTGGACCGTGGTGGTCTGGACCCTTCCTGGTTCCTGGATGGACATGGATCCATGGGAAACACTACAGGAAGGTCCTGCACACTTACATGGTTTGTATGTATGTGCCTTTATTTTGGTACATTTAGCAGATTATTTAGTCACACATGTACAAATGTTTCTACCACAGCATTGTGCATTCTGTTCTGTTATTGAATGTTATGTTTGGAAAAAGCAGTGTTTAAACTTCAACTAATGTTGTGTTTAGAATAATTGATGGTTAAATTTAAAAGGATCAGTTCAGTGTTGACATTCTCTTTATTCAACCAGCATGATTTTAAAATCACAAACCCTAAACATGACACATACATAATCAACAGCCTTAATGAGTGAGTGGGGTTCACTTGATCTGACGTTCCGACCGCATACTCGTCACATGATTACGTTCATCCAATCGCATGAGCGATAATCGAGGTTTCGTTTTTCTGCCCATATTGTCTTAATGTCAAAATAAGAGCTCAGCTCTTGAATAAATTTTATTTTGGTAAATTGTTTGGTGAGCCTTTAGCCCTTAGTAAAATCCTCGTTTTTTTCTAGTAGGCATCCTACAATCCTAAACTATACAGATTAAAACACAATCAGTGCGCCGTAAAGCGCTCTGGCGCCACCTGCTGGTCACAGCGTAGAACATTTCAAGTCGTCACAGAAGGAAACATTGAGCGTTAGAACATGTTAGAACACAGCAGTCTGACAGAAACCGCTCTATCGAGGACGTTAAATTGTTTGCAGGGAGCGAGCAGTGCTATTGTGAGTGCGGCAACACCGAACATTGACGTTTCACATTTGCTGCTGTTTCTGGCTCCAAATAGTGGTCACAGACTAACATCTGCTGGCGACACTGGGAAACTGCAGGTGAGGGTTGAGCACAAGCAACAAGAGCAACAGGAAGAAGGTTTGTTGGCTTTTATTGTTGTTTTCATGGTTGTTTATTGTCTTTCTGTGATATCAAACATGCTAGAAACAGACCAGAGTTGAACCAGTGACTGTAATCAGCTGTGATGTGTTAAAGGATGAAACACAGCCTGTTAAATACAAGTAAGGAAACGTAAATAATCGTTTCTGTAAGGCTAATCTGAAAAATGATGATCAGTTAATAACATCTTGCTGTGACCCCTGGAAATGAACTAATAAATGTGCAGGTACACTTACTACTCTTTGTAATGGTCAAAGACTACATGACCATACTGTAACTGACTGTATCATTGTTTACACAACCATGATCATATGTAATGCTACACATATTATCACAAACATGGAGGCCAAGGGGCCCGGCTCTGGTCCTGACTCATGAATATATCAATCCTAAGTAACAGGCTGAACTGTGGTACAGTGCATGTATGCCCTATACACTTATTTCAATGCACGCACTACACACTCACAGGAGCACTTCTATGCAGCACTAAAGTAATGTAAACTTTCTTCTAGGAGAGATTGACAGCTTTCTGCTGGAGATAGGGGTCACCCATGCCAGCCCACACTACTGACCCCTCACCCAGAACCTGAAGCAGGCCCCCAGCAGCGCTTTAATGTGGCCCTGCAGAATAAGAGCCCAGGGGGAAATGACCATAGGCCTGTTGAAAGCAGGTCTTCAGTGCCTACATCACCTCGGGGAAACACCTGAGAGGCCTGTGACATTAATGTGACACGTGTTGTTCTCCACAATATTGCAATTATTAGAGAGGAGCAACACCCTGCCCTACAGATACAAGACCCTGAGGAGACTGCTTCCATCACAGTAATGATGTAGATGGACAGTCAGATGTGATATGTCGTAATGTCTTCATCAACAATCACCACGACCAATAAAAGAAACTGAATAAATGCAAATCATAATTTATTTGTTTTTCTTCATTTCCTACAAATACAAAGGCAATTGTAAGATTTTATGATTATTCCAATAATTCATACAATTCACCTTTAACTATACACTCACCTCCAGCTTTTGTTTGAGAATTTCAATTTCTAGATATGTCTTTTCAATCTGGCGATCGAAGTATAATATTTCCTTGAGATTTAGTTTATACAACTCCTTATATAATATATATAATAATAAAGTCAGTATACTTGGAGATCAAGTTACATCATTTAGGCTACGCAACACAAACATCAGAAATCTAGTGATGTGTATAAACTGTATTAATGTTACACTTTATAATACTGCTTATCATAATTTTAGCTTTATTTAGTAGTATACTTATAACATCCTGGGCCTCTGTTGTGACGGGAGGTTTCATATATTACCATCAGAATCTGCTGAGACCAACAAAGAACCCAACCCAGAGTCTAAGAAATGGATATATCAAAAGTAGCATGTGTAAAAAAATCACATTTAGGTAGGCCTCTTACATTTTACACATGCACTTTTATCCTGGGGAGTGACTGGTTCTGATGAACTCCCTCCAGGAATTCCTTCAGCCACTGACCTTCCAGTATTCAGGCTGAGGGCCTTCCCCTCTGCATGCGTGCGTGGTGGAGGTGGAGGTCCTCCACCAGTTGTTCTAGCCTCTGCCTTCTTTCTGTTTGCTTAGTAGAAGTCAAATGATTTAACTGTGTAAAAACATTACAACCATGTTGAAAATGCTGCTGCACTGCTGTACTCTGCATGCTATTTAGTTATTTAATATGTCAAATGTTGTAAAGTCACATAGTCTACACCCATGATATGATGGTGCCTTATACCTGTTTGAATTATGTTTTTTATATTTCATTTTTAGCTGCTGCCACGTTCTTTTTCTGCCTGCAGGATTGCACCTACATAAAAAATAAAAAAATAAATTCTTATATTATTACATGACTTTTTGGGCAACTTTTAAAAACCTAACTAGTATGTATGTTAGAATGTAATATTTGCTCTCCATAAAACGTATTGGATTATTTAATTATCATTACTTTACAATTCCCACATCAACCACCAGGTATGTCTGTTCATCAACAGGTATTTTAAAAAATACATAGCATAACACTGTACTTCTAATTCATACAAACATCGGTATTTTATGCAATTACTAAAGTAACTCCTTAGATGAGTGAAAAATTACTTTACAAGTCCCTACTTTACAAGTGAAATATAATATTATTTAGTGATTATTTACACCGAACACTGTATGACTAAAATGTAAATTTACGCATTGCCTCGGGCAGCTATTTTCTTCCAAGCGAATTCTTTCTCTTTCGCTGCTGCAGCTCTTTTGCTTTTTCTACGGAATATAGGCTCGTAGTCGCTATACGCTTGAGGTATCACATCCATTTCCGGACCTCTTTTGTTGTCCTGTTGCCATGGTGACTCGTAATATCTTCGCTCCATTGACTCTGAGTCAATCAACTCGGAGTTGCTTAAACCAACTCTTCTCAGCTGTTCTGAAACCGAAAACTCCAGGTTTGCAAACAGGTTTGTAAGTCAACTCAGCCTGAGGACGTGATCGTGTGCCGCTTGAGTGTGTGTGTGTGTGTGTGTGTGCGTGTGTGTGTGCGTGTGTGTGTGTGTGTGTGTGTGTGTGTGTGTGTGTGTGTGTGTGTGTGTGTGTGTGTGTGTGTGTGTGTGTGTGTGTGTGTGTGTGTCTCCCCCACCCTCATTTCTGCGTGAGGTTCCAGGTGGCAGTTGTTGGAGGAGGAGCTATGAGTGAATCTTTTGTTCAGAGCTCCTGTGCGCAAAGACAGGACAAGATTGCATTAAACCTGGGTCAGAATGTGTCCTGATGAACAGATCTCTCAAAACATGACCCATGGCTGCGTAGACCAATATTTCTTGGCCTGTTAAAGCCACTAGTTGCTTGGCACTTAAAACGTTAAGCAATATTGTGCCACCACAACAGAGAGTGTTCATGGACATAGCCCCTATAAGTAGGGGTGAGTTTCAATGAGTTGTTGTGTTACTTCGGTAGCACATATACTAAAGTTGGACGTCGTGAAGACGGACAGATGTTCTCAATTTCAATTGATGTTTTTGTTACATAAAAATCTTTTCAAAGGATCAGTTCAGTGTTGACATCTTTTCTTTGTAATTACATAATGTATAATTTATAAATCTGATGGGAACCAGGTGAATGATGAGGATCGCACGATGCATGGCAACAATTCAGGGAGTTTATTGCACCCGCGGACACGCCCACCACACGCGGTACGGCCCGGCGTGTCTCCGCGGGATGCAGCCAGCTGGCCCTTTCGTTTTCCTGCTCTTTTTGTCCTAGGTTTTTGCCCGACGTCGTGAAGACAAACCGGAACGTTACTGGGGAAGTTGGGGTGTGACCTGGGGCGTGACCTGTGACGCATGCATGCAAATTAGCCATGTGGCCGGAGGGAGCTGCGTTTATGCACATCTCGTAAAGATCGAAGCTATTATTATCATCATCCATCCTATTTCCAATCGGCCTATTCCCATATGCGGGGTCACGGGAGCGCTGGAGCCTAACCCAGCTGGGTATGGGCGAGAGGCAGGGTAGACCCTGAACGGGTCGGCAGCGCTTAAGTTAGCTTCTTATGTGGCACTCGTTGACTGCATTAATACCTGTAGACGGCTCGTGCAGGATTTGAACCCTGAACCTCTGGCACCCAGAGCGAGAATCAGATAGACCAACGAGCCATATCATCATCATCATCATCATCATCATTGTTATTATTATTATTATTATTGTTTGTATTGTTATAATAAGAATTACCAAAAAAACTTAGAAGTAACATATTTTTATTACACACACAACATAATGACACAAGCAATATTGTGGTGGAGGGTCACTTCTTTCCTACTACTACTACTACTAACATTTGACTTTCAAGCGATGAATGCTAAAATAAACTTTGAATTAACATGATTATTTAAACACACACACACACACACACAGAGTGACACCAGTATTTATGTGGTGGGTCACTCCTTACACCTCTCTGCCAGCCACAACTCTACAGATTTGCCAGCGTAAAAAGCACAAAAGTGTTCAGACTGGTGCTGGCTGTGGCCATAATCTTTGTGCTTTGGCAGGCCACACAGCTGGCAGATTCTAAGTTTATTCGGCTTCCTTCTGTTTTCTGGAGGTTTGAAACTGTGCTCATTCTCCCACTTTTTCCTCATGGTGAAGGCAGTTGTCCTGGGAATTTTTGGTGCTTCCTTTTCTTCCTGCTCCTTCAGCCACTCATTGGCAGACTTTGCCCCAGGCCCTGCAGTGTGTGTGCAGTAGAAATGCCCTTTGTAAAAGGCATGCCCCTTCGACAGGGTCCTGGGAAGTCCACAATTTCGGCATTGGCTTTGGCGCTCTTCGTGGGTCTCTTCTTGGGGCTCCTCTTGGGGCTCCTCTTGGAGCTCTTCTTGGGGCTCCTCTTGGCGCTGTTGTTGGCGCCCTTCCTCCTTTTTTAAGCAAGCAGCATGTTCTTGTAGTGAAGCAGCGGCGGCAGCGGCGGCAGCGGCGGCAGCGTTGGCGGCGGCGGTGGTGGCAGCGGCGGTGGCGGTGGTGGCAGCGGCGGTGGCAGCCTCTGGAAAAGCAATGTTGGCAGTGCTTGTGGCGGGTGAGGAGGATGATGATCTCCATGGGGAGTGCCAGGCAAGGGATTCGTCCTCAGAAGATACCCTTGATGTTTCTAAGTAAAACCAGAAGCATGTCAATCACATCATTGCTGTAATGTAATGAAAAATACAAGTTAATATTGAGTGCAGTAAAAAAATACAAACCTTCTGTATACTCCTGGCTCCTTTTTCTCTCTATGTGTTTTATCAAAGGTGCTGTTCTGTAAATAATAGTTCAACATGTAATGATTAATGAAGGGCTGAACACATATACAGTTGATAGCAAAAAGAAGAAGATAAAGAATCCAGTTAGACCTCACCTTCCAAAGTTTTCCATTTCTTTTTTGTGGACTTCCCCAAAGTTGTTGCAGCCTGAGACTAGACCTTGACGAGACCAACAGCCTCATCCAGCCAGCCTTTATGGGGCTCCTACCTGCCCCCCACAGAGTCACACCTACAGGATATACAATGTGTATTGTGAGCCGCCTAGACCACCTGGGGCCGTCGGCAGGAGATGGGCCTTTTACCCTGAACGATCGTCTCCCTGGAATAAAGGTGAAGTGATTGGGAGCTGGTGATTGGGCGAGTGTCAAGGTGAAGTGATCGGGAGCTGGTGATTGGGCGAGTGTCTGACAGTGAGGGACACACAGATCTGATCAAATGTTCTACTCTCTCACTAGATGTGGCATGATGGATCAATACGATCATGTTCGATCCTCATCATTAACCTGGTTCACATCAGATTTATAAATTATACATTATGTAATTACAAAGAAAAGATGTCAACACTGAACTGATCCTTTGAAAAGATTTTTTATGTAACAAAAACATCAATTGAATTAGCTTGAGAACATTGTCAACAGTAAAATTAAACTATGTACATTACAAATTTGTAACAAAATACTTCAAAATACACACAAAATATATACAAGCAAAATTACACAAACTATATACAAGTGACACTATGCTGCACGTCAAGTTGGTGTGTCCTGCAATTAGAAAAAAGATTAAAAGGAGTCACGTGCATTGTTGTGTATTGTCCTTCACCTGCGCGGCTGCTGGTCTGTAGAGAATAAAACAGATCAGAGGTCAGACAGACGCTCCACACACACAAGCAAATGTAATCATCTAAAGACCTACATTTCGGGTCCAGTCGTCTCTTCTCTTTCAACCAGTCATCCACAGAGCGACCCTCCGATGTGGCACAGAAGAACTCTCCCCTGTAGCGGCTGTGGCCATACTGTTTGGTCTTGGGCTGACCACAGCGGCCACAGCGGAAGTGTGTAAAGATCTTCCTCTCTTTAAGAGGGAGACCCCTTTCTCGCTGACGACGCAGCTCCTCCTCTCTAATCCTCCTCTGCCAGGCTGTGGAGCGAGGAACGGCGGCGGCGGCAGCAGGAGCAGCAGCAGGCGCAGCAGCAGCAGCAGGCGCAGCAGCAGGCGCAGCAGCAGGCGCAGCAGCAGGCGCAGCAGCGGTGATGGAGATGGCATGGTGGGTGATAGTGGTGATTGTGTCAGGAGAAGCAGTGATGGTGGTGGAGGCTGCAGAGGTCATGGCAGGAAAGACGATCAGGGCATACAGGGCCGGTGCCACAGGCCCACGGTGTGTGGTTGCCAGCCCTGAGGGGTCTTCAGGTTGAGGGTGCTGCAACAGCCTCTGAGGTAGCACAGGGTTCACCTTCCGAGACTGTGATGGGACACCCTGAGTACCAGCAGCAGGTCCACCTGGTCCGGGGACAGTACTGAGGAGGAAGGTGGTGCTCATTCCCTTGCTCCTCTCTGTGTGCCTGGATAAAAACAAACATCCCTTATCATGACAGCTTTCAATCATCTGCTGCCTCGTCTACAGTTCCAGTGAGGTGAGATGGATCCTACCACTGCAGGAGCGTCTTCTGGTTGACGTTGTAGAGGTGGATGGAGGTGTTGGTCATCAGCGTGGGGCAGCTGACTACAACGTCCCGGATGGTGTTGTAGTCCCTCAGGACGGAACCCCAGCGACTGTCCTGGACCCCGCCCAGTGAACGTCCCTCACTGTGGACGTTACACAGCTTCATGAAGATGGCCTCCACCAGCCTGCTAACTTTAGGGGACTGAGCAGCGCCCGCACCTTTGCCTAGAAAGGAACTGCACACAACCAGAACCCAGCGTTCAAGGACAGAACAGACATGAGGAGACACATTTAATATTGATGACTCATATCTATGATTGAAATCTCACCGCTGCACGCTGTCCACGCCGGGAATTCTGCTGGACCGCAAGCTCTTAAAGCGGCCTGTCACCAACCGCTCCTGGTGGCGCGGGGGGAAGGCAACTGGTTCCTTGTCATGATCCAGCAGCTTCTCCCACAAGGCGATGATCTCTCTGGCCTTTAGCTGCGTCGCATACGTGTGATGACGCAGCTCTACTAGGGCGTGGGCCAGAGCGGTGACATGCTGGTACCCGCTACGCCCATCTGGGCCAAGTGCATCCTGTAAATGCAAAAGAATAAAAAGATGGAATAAATATCCACATCGTAACCAAAAAGACACAGTCAAATGCTGGGTTATGTCTAATGTGTTACACCTACAGGGCCGTCACCCTCTGCGACATCCATTCCCGTCTCCACAGCGGATTCTTCCCGTGAGACGGGGTCGGTGTCAGCTGAACAAGCAGCAGCAGCAGCAGCAGCAGCAGCAGCAGGCTGGTCATGCAGAAACTGCATGTCCTGCAGCTCCCCAAACCCCTCCCCCTCCTCCCCCTCATCATCATCCACAACCTCCACGCCAGCCTCATCCAGGCCGTCGGGAGCGTCTGGATCCCGGCCCAAATCCTCCAGCACGGCACCCGTCTGGGAAAACAGGTACTCCACCCCAATCAGCTCACCTGAAAGAAACACAAGGCGACATGAGTTTACATGTTTTCACTCATGTACTCATCACTCGGGGTGTGATGCTGTGATTTCCAGTCCACTACCTGTGTACTCTCCAGGCTGGGTGTATGTCTCCACCACCGTCATACCCATAAACTCTTGGGTCAGCCGCTTTAGGTAATCCTGCAGCAGGGCATCGTAGCAGCGCGGGACCAGCCTCTGGGCTCCTTCCACTGAAGCTCTGCCGCGGTCTTCATTCCATCGTACCAGGCCCTCCAGCAAGTACACCTGAAAGTGCAGGGCACTGGCTGACGTGCCTGGAGACAGGGAAAGACAAAAAAATTCCACTATTTGGAAAACAATCTCAACTTCAACATCTCACAACAACACAACACTAGTAACAAGAAAAAAACTAAACGGCCGTTTGTTTCCCCTTTTGTTTCTCACCAGGTATGAAGCCGTTCAGGTGAAGGTGGAAGGACTCCAGTGAAGTGGATCCTCGGGCGCAGCGGTAGACGGGGAGCCGGATCCCTCCCTTGGTCAGCTCCCCCGTCTTAGTGTAGAGCGCCACTCCCGGGGGATCCTGGATGCAGCTCAGGTGACGACGCTGCACGCTCCAAATCGCCTCCATCCTTTCATGATCGATGAGGATGACGCCCAGATCGTTTCGCAGGTCCCAGAACTGATCCAGGAGCTCCTGGATCAGCCTCTCTGTCTCTGCCGCGCCGCGCGTGTAGCGGCGGCAGTGACGCGCCAGCTCCTTGGCAGAGAGACGGATGTAGGAATCTCTTCCCTCCTCTGCGTGCTTGGCCTTCTCCAGCAGAGCCAGGTCGTCCTGGTCCCACATGTAGATGGCGTAGGACAGCCGCGCCATGAACTGAGGGTACAGCTGGTGGCTCTCAGTGGTGACACCTCTGGCAAAGCGACGCATGAGGTGCCACACGTCCAGCCTCACCACCAGCTGGTCCCACTCGGAGAACATGGCGGATGTGCCCGTCCGTCCAGTGAGGGAGCAGCAGTCACGGTCCACGTACAGCACCGCTGGAGGGGCCACCTGGGCTTCTCGGTACCGCCGCATCAGCCCTGCGGCCATGGGCAGAAGCCCATCCCCCTCTGCAGCCGTGAGGACGGACATGAGCACCTGGTAGAGGTGGAGAGCAGAGAACAACAAGGTCAGTGATGCATTTCATACACGGTGAGGGGAAAGAAGCTGATGCCCCCCCCCACACACACATACCTGTCCGTACTCGTTGCCCACGTTTGTCACCCACGCTGCAGTGCCCGCAGCTTTGCCAGCCAGCTTGGAGGTCATCTGGACGTTTGACAATAGGCAGAAAGAAAATGTAATCAGCACTGATAATTACATAATTATATAGATTATAATTATAATTAGATCTAATTATATCTAATTAGATGGATTGATCCGTGATGACCAAAACGGACCTTCTTTGTAGATTCCATCTTCAGAATGTTGCCGAAGATAGACGTGACCCTGGCCTTGGTCGCCTCCAGCCTAGACAGGGCGTCCCTGACGAAGACGGAGAGGAGCCAGCCCACGGTGGGCACCGGGTGCAGGGGTGGGACAGTCACCGGCTTGACTGCTGCACCCGCTACGCCCAGCTTCTTCAGCACCCCGAGGTACGTTGCAGTGCAGGACATCCAGGTCTCTGTGTGGTCCTCCATCAGCTGTTTGCGAAGGCGGGTCGCACTGTTGCCCAAAGTCCGCTGTCTCATCTGCGAGATCACAGACTTGTGGCAGGACAGCCTGAAAGGGAGCACAACAAGTCAACGGTTGAAATCCTGACCCGACACGCCTCTTTACGTTTATATGTAGGCGTCTCACAGGCTCAGCACTTACTTGTAGGTGAGTACAGCCGGGAATTGATTCCGGTGACCCGGGTCCAACTGATTGATGATGTCCGGGACCCAGGCGGCCATCTTCTTCCCACAGGAACGACATTCCAGGCACTCTGTGCCCATAAAGTACCAGCCGTCCCTGTCCAGAACCCTGCGCACCGTCTTGTACAGTCCTGCGCCGGTCAGCTTCGTGTCACAGGTTTTGCACACAAACCTGCACGCCCACATCCTGTAGGGCATCCACAGGAAGAACGGCCTCTGGAAGAAGGCGTGGGACGATGCAGGGGTCTGGGTGTAGAGGGGCCGGGCTCCGGGAGGGTACCACCAGAGGCGAAGGTCGGTGGTGAGGACACGCTGGCCCCTGGCGTTCCTGGTGAACAGAGCCCGGCCCACCCAGTCCTGCTGCTCCTCCGGCAGAGTCTGCCTCCAGCTGTGAGGCAGCAACTTCACCACAGAAACAGACAAAAGGTCAGCACAAGCCAAACAATGTGAAGCACAGTGGGGGATGCAGGCAGCAACTTCACCACAGAAACAGACAAAAGGTGAGCACAAGCCAAACAATTTGAAGCACAGTGGGGGAGCTGCCCTGCAGAGGGAGGGAGGGAGGGGGGGGGGGGGGGGGTGTCTCACCTCTGAGCCACTAATTGGTCGCGAGGGTTTAGGACAGCCCTCAGCTGCGGCTGCAGCTCTGGTCCTGGGCCGCACGGTGACGCCGCTGTCACCACTGGAAGACAGGTCCAGGTCATCGACTGGCACAGGAGTGGAGGCTGAAGATGGAACCTCTGCAAAAATAACTAAAAGTAATCAAAGTCATGCAAATACTCAGACATGAGAGAGATTCCACAACACGTGTCGTTGAATCTGTCTGATGTCTGTGTTCTGTGCACAGAACAAACTTTACTATGCCAGTTAAACTACTGACGGACAACAACAATCACCATACCATAATGTGATGACATACAGACGGACAGCGAAGCGTGAGTATCTACCAAGGTTAGGTTGTTAGGCCTACAGCTGATCTCTACAGGGTCCAGTAAACATCAACCTTACCTCGTAGTCACCTTAAAACTTACATACAGTTTTACACCATTAATCCATAGAAGGCTTCTGAATAACAGAAGAACAGCAATTATCAGGTCCAAACACGTTCACCACAGAATCATTTACATTTGATAAAGGGTTATAACCGTTGCATGTGTGCGTGTGCGTGTGAGTGAACTCACGCTGACTCTCCACCTCCAAGGCAGCAGCCAGGAGCATCTCGTCTGAGGGCTCGTTAGCAGCTGTTTCACACAGAAAAGACAAAGAAACACCTACTGTCAGATGGTGGGCACTGGGGCTGCTGGGAGGGATGCTGGTTCTTCTCCTGGTCCCGGCCCAGTATGTAGGTCTTTAAAGCATGCAGGTTGCTGCCTGGGATGCACTTCTTCTTCCTCAGCCACTGCATGTAGCTACAGAAACAACAACATCACTAACAACTGTGTGCGCGGTTGTTCCAGACAGACTCAATGTCACTATTTCATCTGCACTGGTGTTTGTTGTCTGTGCACAGGCTTACGTCTCAACCTCTTTCCCCGTGGCCTCGTACATGGAGGCGTAGGTCATGGCTCCGTGGGGGCCGAACTCCACCAACTTCTTGTCTTGGCTCCGGACAGACTTGGAACCCTCCGTGGCACGGCGTCCCTCCACGGCTGACATCACCTCTGGGAACAGCTTGCTGTAGGAGGTGAGGGCATCCTGTGTAGCGGGAGAACAGAATATGTGTATTATGACAGAAATAGGAATTTCTTGATGATTGCTCTGATTGAGCTGTGTGAGTTGGGATCCGTATAATAGTTCTAATGATGGCTCTACTTTTACTGTACTAGGATGAGTGAGATATTTCTGTGTTGTACTCCACAGCACCTTGTTGGCCATAAGTGGTGAGCTGGATGTGTCACCACTCTCCCGCTCCTTCTGGTGTGAGGCCAGCAGGGACACAGCGTAGCCCACGTCGTGACTCAGGAGCCACTTGAAGGTCTGTCCCCGGTACTGCCCAAACTGGATCTCATATTGGCTGAGAAGCAGCTGGGAGCAGTGGGGATCTCCTCCTCCTTGCAGAGTGCGAGCTTGCGCCTCCTCCTTCACCTTTTGAGGCACCTTCACCTTCCATGCCTCAGACCCATGATAGGCCTGGGCCACCGTCAGTGCTTCTGGTGAGGGCCTGAGAGTGAGCTCAGTGGACGAAGGCTGCACACGGAACAAAGGGCGATGGTCCATGATCTAAGGAATCAGAGAAACATACAATGAGCTGTACACACGTTAATAAAAACATTATATGTCTTATCCTATCCTAGCATGCGTTTTTAATATTCTCTTACTACTTTATAGTGATGTTACTATATAATTAATGAGTACACTGAGTGCGTTATAGAACGTTTATACAGAAATTAGCTTTTCTATATAAAGAAACGTGCATTTTAGGTAGTTCACAATTAATTGTGCATTGATGCCTGACACATGAATACGAATTACGAGCAATAACTCTCTAAAAGAAGTATCTAGTCATTAAGGTAAAATACTGTTAAAAGGTGGTCGCATGTAATTTTATTTAAACGGAGCAAACTCCGACAATGAAAAGCAAATATCAAGAACTGTCGAAAACGTCGTGTACTGTGGAAGAGACTGAAAATGTGGGTGCAAGACCGTGAAAAATAAGGTGAAAATAAGGTGAACTTGTTTAAAATTTAAAGAAAAGGAGTTCGCAAGTGTATCAAAATGCATTCTTACCTTCGTGAAAAGTCCGCTACTCACAATAAAGTTTATCGCTGTAAAGAAAGAAATGTCGACAAAGACTGAGTCTGTAAAAACGAAATGGCAGTGAAGTAGAATAAAATTGACGCCTCCTTTTCGCGGTGTCCAACTAAACTAGCCAATTACATCGTTTAGCTGACAAGTAGGACAGACCAATTAGGATGCAAGCCATGTAGGACAACCGGAAAGGGAGCATCGGTTTGGGGATGGCGCAAACACGCCGGGCCGTACCGCGTGTGGTGGGCGTGTCCGCGGGTGCAATAAACTCCCTGAATTGTTTCCATGCAGCGCAAGGATGACACGCAAATTCGTGAAGCGTTCCTCATTTTAAATAATATTTTAAATATTTTCGGGTCAACTTCTGGTTACGGCTCTTATTTTGAAATACAGACTACACGAGGAGAGACGCGAAACATCGATGTGATTGGATGAACGCGATCAGGTAACGAGTGTGACGTAAGACCAGAAGAACGTGACTTTCGGTGGGCAGCTGGACGGTTTCTCTAGCGATTCGTAAAATTGCCAATGTATAAAAACAGTTAAAACACGACCGCAACCAGTGTTTAAGATTAGTAGCTTTACAAGTATTGTCGTTTTAACTATAGTCATGTAATAGACGGAGACTCCACACGGAACACAGGGCGATGATCCATTAGCAAAAGAATCAGATTTTATCTGGTTACACCGTGAAAGACACACGATAACTTTTTAATTTCCATCTCTGACACTTAAAACATTTTACGTGTACTTTGATAAACTCCTCTTCTATCTGTCTTAAAGGTGGGTGTTACAAAGTGTAATAAAACAAAGTTTTAACTTTGTCAAATTTTGTTTTTAACTTCAAATTAAAAACTTACTGTGACGTCAACTCGTTCGACTCATGGGAAGGTTCAGATTCACTGTGAAGAAAAGCTATCTTTCCTTCACGATTGCACCAAAAGTCAAATACATTCATTTTAAGATAGTTTATCAGCCCTGTGCTATCCTTAGCTACACTGTGAATGCTTTGCCTCTGAAATGATTTAAGTCGGACAATATTCCCCATTTCTCTTATTTATTCATTACATGGGCAACTTGTATTCAAGAATCTCAGATAATGTCAATGTGATTTTACTTCTGTGCAATTTTTAAATCCACACATGCAAATGGAATGGTTGTACTCCCTCGCCTAATTTATTTGACCAATTACTTAAAATCGTTGAACGTGATGGTTAAACATAAGTTCATGGTTTTATGATTTATTATATTTTACTTTTATCTGTATTTCCATATTCGATTATCCCTTGTTGTGCCTAGCAACCCTGTTTGTAAAATAAATAAACGTCACAAACGTATCTGTAGTGTTTAGTGATTTACATGAGTTAGTCATATTTTTAAATGTATTTTACAATAAACAACGTGCAGAGAAACAGTTCAAAACATGGTAGCATCCTGTGCCACCAACATTATCAGACTGAAGAGACAAAAGCTCCACCACCTCGTATTCTTCTCAGTGTTTCACCTTGTAACACAGTCACAGCTAATTATAGTCACTGGTTCAACTCTGGTCTGTTTCTAGCATGTGTGATGTCACAGAAAGACAATAAACAACAATTAAAACAACAATAAAAGCCAATAAACTTTCTTCCTGTCGCTCAACCCTCACCTGCAGTTTCTCAGTGTCGCCAGCAGATGTCAACCCGTGACCACGCATTGGATCTAGGAGCCGCAGCAAAGGGCTAAGGTGAAACAACAAACATCGTTAATAACAACGTTGAGAACAAACATCAATTTATTAGGCCATTGGAGGATTTATACCAGACAAATGACAAGAGAACTGGACCCAGGGCTAAAACTCACCAAATAATTCATCATAATCGTGAATATACGGATACAATATTAATTTTACTCAAGACTCAAGTTATTTTGAAATACAGACAACATGAGTAGGAACTGATGCTGAACTGTTTCTTAAGTAGTGAGCGATTCCCATGAGTCCGTCATTATTATTACCGTATTACACACTTGACCATGTGCATATAGAAAAAGTTCAAAGGTGGCAGCAGCCAGTGTTTAAGGTTAGCAGCTTTAGAGGGTAGTACTATAGTCTCATTTTAACCCTGTTTTAAGTTTAATCGGAAAAGTAAAGTTTTAACAAAGACTTTCAAGAATTTAAAGTCATTCGTAAAATAAATTAGAAACAAAGAAAGACATTTGCACAGAAGTAAAATCACGGTAACAGTATCTGAGATTAAAATAACGTTCAAATAAGAGAAAAGGGGAATATTGTCCAACTTTAAGGAGATCCAGTTGTGAAAAGTTAAATAAACTTAAACATAAACTTATGAAGAAAAGCATTTACAGGGCAGGCTTTCAGACCAATGAACAAAACCTGTCTCATTTATTTGCTTCAGCTTAGTATTTTATCAGTTCTCTATCGTCACTTGATCAGTAGTAACTAATTACACCACCTCTTGTTATAATAAGTATTAATACAGTAGCTGCAGCTGCACACATGGCGGGTCCTGGATGCAGCTGAGGTGGCACATCTGCGTAGTTCATATGCTTTCCATGCTGGCTGCGTTCAACAAGGGGATGTTCATAGAGTTGTGTCCTGCAGGTCCACCAAAGGAGTCCAGGAGGTTCTGGATCAGGATTGCTGACTCCTCCACTCCAACAGTGGAGTTGCCACTCCTTTGTTGTTTTGTGAAGATGCCGTGTGACAGCTGCCTAATAAAGGTTGGGTACAGCTCACGGCTCTGTGTCGTTACACCTGCCACAAAGTGCGTCATCAGACAGTGCAACACGCGTGCATATATTTCTTTATGTCTTCCAGGCTACAATCTATATAATATAAATGAAACAAGGTCGTTGTTTTTGACACACCTAACTATTGCAGGCAGCAGTCCTGTCCACACGGGTGAGCCTAGGGGACGTTCCCTGGCGAGTTGGTACCGTCTCATCAGTCCAGCTGCTGCCATCATGGACAGGCCCCCAGAACAAGTAAGGACCCTCATAAGGACCTGCCAATACTCCTTCTCTACGTTGGTTGCACGGTGTCAGTCACAGGCTGTACCGGCGAGCTTCCTTGTCACCTGGAAAGAGATATATTTGTTGTGGTAGAAGTGTGTGGACACAGAATCAGTTTAATGCGATAAAAACCTTCCTGGTTGAAGCCATTTTCAGGATGGATCCAAAGGTGGACGTGATCCTGGCCTTGTACTCCTCCAGGCGTGTTAGAACGTCGTAGCCGTAGACTGTCAGCAGCCAGGCAGGTGATGGGACAGGGCGGTGGAACCTGCCCCTTCACAGTGGATTTAGGGCCGGGGGTGGGCTCTTTCACTAGGGCCTGGGGGTGAGGCCATTTGTGGCCTCGCCCACTGGCCCTGGTGGAGAGATCACCACCCAGTTTTAACTGCAAAAAAGACATTTAGTTCAGTTCATTTCATTCAGTTATCAATGTGTTAGCCTAAGGTACATCCCTGCTTATTTATCTTGCATCAATTGTTTACTTAACAGATTTCCTTGGTTCCAGCAGCTGGTTGCACCCCCACCCCAAAAGCAACAGGAGAAAAAAATCTAAATGTTAAATCCATATGTAAATGTTAAATGTAAATGATCAAACTCAATAAGTAGACTTCACCCCCTATGATCCTAGATCAGTGACGCGGACTCAAACACCTTAAACAGTATGCATAGCTCAGCCCACATCTGACTCTGGATTGGTGGACGACAATACTGGAGAGAAACCTGAAGTCGAAGCCATCATGGCCGTCAGCTCTGACTCCCTCACGTTAGTGGAGATTGAACAGGCTGTAACGGCAGGTGTGCGGGTTGAGTCGTAAACACCATTAATGGAGAGTTAAGTAGGTTTAAAAAGAATAATTCTGTGGCGCCGGAGGAGAATTAGTTAGCTAACTTTGCTAGCTAGCCAAAGTTACGTCCACGCTATAAGCAAAAGTTTCCAGGTCAGATGTGGGCGGGGTTTGCGCGCACTGTTTGAGGTGCTTTGTTACCTGGATTTCGGAGACAGACGTGTAAACAGCCAGTGTGACCAGGGACAGGATCAGTATGATGTAGGGAAACGATTTTAGATTGATATTAGGACAAGAAAGCTTCTGTAAAAGAAGAATTTTTTTTTTTATTATTTACAGAGTATACATGTTCACAACAGTATTTACCATCAGTTACATATTGTGTCAAAGTAAAACAACTTTAAAAATCTTGTTTGACACAAAATATAAAAATAATCATTAAAAACTTCCAAGCTGTGACAGAGTAGCATGTTCTACATTGTCATTTTAAAAATTTGACATTAAAAATATAGAATTATTTCTTTCTACAAAAAACCTTAAGGCAAGCAGTGTCTGCTATAATCCTTAAATCTGACAGCAGACCAGGAAGAGATGATTGTTCAAATTATTCATCTAGCCACTCAAGGTCAAGTCCTTCCCCACGAAAGGACTTCCTATTCACCCCATAATCACATTTGAGTTCATCACCCACAGCAATGTATTTTGCTGCCACGAGCAACAAGGTGTCCTTCACTCCACTGCTAAACTGTATTTTGCAGTGGAGAGGTTTAGCGTTGGGGTTCTTCCTCGAACGATTCAAATATCCCATGGTATCTTGTGGTGTGGCCTTTAGGATGGCGTCACCTTCCTCACCACAGATCAGTTCTCTGTGGCAGTCACATATAATCGAGCCCTTTGCAAAATGCTTGGTGCCACAACTCCTGTTAAAAGAAAACATTACTTTTGTTAGTATCGCCATCGTTCCACTGATATTACGTTTTTGTTGGTGGTCAATTACAGTTTCCTATGAATGAAAAGTGTTTTTACCCTCTCCTTGTTTGTCATCAAAGGACTTGTTGAATCCCCAGCGTCACCACCATCGGATTCAGATGATTCTGAAGCCCCAGTGCTTTTGCCTACTGCAGGCACCGCTTCCATAGTAGGAGTGGTACTAGAAACAGTGGCCCGCGTTGTCCTGATGGCCGTTGCAGCCGCCCTCTCCCGCCTGGCCGCTGCCTCCTCGATATCCTGGTCAGAGGGCGCACCAGACACAAAGAAGCCCCTTTCCCTCAGGTTTCGGACCATGTTCCATCTGGTGACCTGGTCAGGGAAAATGCTGCACAAGTCCATGTAGTCCCAGTTGCGCTGGTAGCGAGTCCAGGTTCTCATACTTTCTTTGGCTCTCTTCACCTCTGCCTGTCTTTCTTCAGGAGAAGCATTTTTCATGCAGGTTCTGAGAAGGTGGGTGGGCAAGCTGTCCTGAGGCTTCTGGCACAGAAGGCAGTGAACAATGCGGCGATCCTTTTTGCTGTGAGAGGAGGTATAATTCACAGATTATTGGATGAACAAACAACTAAGTCTTTGTTTGACATATGTCCTCAATGCAAATGACAATCTACAATGTATGGCTCAAACCAAGCATTTATATCTGCCTTTAGAACAGTGAAAAGCACATTCAGCTGGGACTATGGGGTGCCAAATGTAAAAGTAGAACCTATAACTAGTTTTCTCACATTTAACTAAATGACACAACATGTTTTCTCACATTTAGTTCAAATGTGCAAAGTCTAAATGTAAATGTTAAATATAAATGTAAATGTTAAATGTTAAATCTAAATGTTAAATGTTAAATCTAAATGTTAAATGTTAAATGTAAATATTAAATGTTAAATCTAAATGTTAAATGTTAAATGTAAATGTTAAATGTTAAATGTAAATGTTAATGTTAAATATAAATGTTAAATGTTAAATATAAATGTTAAATGTTAAATGTAAATGTTAAATGTTAAATGTAAATGTTAATGTTAAATGGTAAATGTTAAATGTTAAATGTTAAATGTTAAATGTTAAATGTTAAATGTTGGCCGAGTGTAAAACTCGCGCTGGTCTCAAATCAGAGACGCGAACTCAAACACGTCAAACAGTACGCATAGCTCCGCCCACATCTGACTCTGGATCGGTGCACGAAAATACTGGAGAGAAGCTTGAAGTCGAAGCCATCATGGCCGCCAGCTCCGACTCCCTCCCGTTGGGGGAGATTGAACGGGCTGTAACGGCAGGTGTGCGGGCTGAGGCTCCGCTTCAAACTGCCGTTCTGTCGTAAACACCATTAATGAGTAGTCAAGTAGGTTTAAAAAGAATATTTCTGTGGCGCCGGTGGAGAATTAGTTGGCTAACTATACTAGCTAGCCGAAGTTACGTCCAGGCTAAAACAAAAGTTTCCAGATCAGATGTGGGCGGGTTTGCGCGCACTGTTTGAGGTGATTGAGTTCGCGTCTCTGATCTGAGACCAGCGCTGTTTGAGGGTAGGGATGGAGTCTACTTGCCCATTCATGAATATTCAGTTTTACGCTCGGCCAACATTTAAACATTTACTTACATTTAATTACATTAACATTTAACATTTAATACATTTAACATTTACATTTAACATTTACATTTAAACATTTAACATTTAACATTTAACATTTAACATTTAAACATTACATTTACATTTACATTTACATTTAACCCCATTTCATTTAAAGTAACATTTACATTTAACATTTAACATTACATTTAGACCTTTTGCACATTTAACTAAATGTGAGAAAACATGTTGTGTCATTTAGTTAAATGTGAGAAAACTAGTTATAGGTGCTCCTTTTACATTGGCACCCCATAGGGGACGATCCCTATCAATTTTCACCGCCATTTGGTGTTCCACACAAAAGGCCACCATTTTGTCACCAGGTGTGGTCCACACACAGTTTGTAGTAGATGTGGTCCACACACATGTTCCACCATAAGACTAACCTCATCCTATTACTACTACTTGTTAATACTATTACTTTATAGCAACTTGACTTGAGGCTTTTGAAAGGCATTAAGATTGGGCCTGTTACAATTGTGGTCCACACAAAGGACCACCATTTTGCCACTACATGTGCTCCACACAAATGTTTGCTTAAGCTTCCACATAAAACTTCACCCACTCTTTACTCTTAGTTTTACTGTTATTACATTTTTTACTAATTACTATTACTACTCCACAATTTACTAAGCCTGCAGTAAAGCAAAGTAAACTTGACTCATGGCTTTTGAAGGGAACTCACATTGGGCTAGTCACTCAGTTACCCAAAAATAAATTTGAAATAAAGACTTACCTATTTTTTCGAGATTCCATGTCTTCCAAAACTCCTTTCTTTAAACAAAGCAGAAAGAGTTCTTATCCAAGGAGGTCCAAAGCAGAAAAGAGTCCAATCCAAGAAGGTCCAAAAGCAGAAAGGAGTCCTGATCCAAAGGGGGTCCAAAGGCAAAATGGAGGGTCCCTCACAAATCCGACTGTATTTATGTGAATCTGCACTAAGCCCCACCCACCTGAATTGAATTGACCAACCTGGATCAGCCATATAACTCCACCCACCTGCTACGGCCACCATTTTGTCACAAGGGTGTTGTTCACACATAAAAATTACTTTTACTACTTTTATTATTACAATTTCTGGTAGGCAGTGTTCCCCTCCAGGAAATGACACTATTAGAATGCCAATATCTCAGAAGGACAAAATCACACAGGAATTGGCCTTACATCTACACACAGTCCTGAATTACAGCTTTAACCATTCAGCTGTGACCTTCCTATCAGTTTGGAGTTGGAGACGGGAATGGATGTCGCAGAGGGTGATTAGACATAACCTACCATTTGATTGTGTCTTTTTGGTTACGATGTGGATATTTATTCCATCTTTTTATTCTTTTGCATTTACAGGATGCACTTGGCCCAGATGGACGTAGCGGGTACCAGCACGTCACCGCTCTGGCCCACGCCATAGGAGAGCTGTGTCATCACACGTATGTGACGCAGCTAAAGGCCAGAGAGATCGTCGCCTTGTGGGAGAAGCTGCTGGATCATGACAAGGCACCAGATGCCTTCCCCCCGCGCCGGTTGGTGACAGGCCGCTTTAAGAGCTCGCGGTCAAGCAGCATTGCCGGCGTGGACAGCGTGCAGCGGTAAGATTTAAATCATAGATATGAGTCATAGATATTAAATGTGTCTCCTCATGTCTGTTCTGTCCTTGAACGCTGGGTTCTGGTTGTGTGCAGTTCCTTTCTAGGCAAAGGTGCGGGCGCTGCTCAGTCCCCTAAAGTCAGCAGGCTGGTGGAGGCCATCTTCCTGAAGCTGTGTGACGTCCACAGTGAGGGACGTTCACTGGGCGGGGTCCAGGACAGTCGCTGCGCTTCCGTCCTGAGGGACTACAACACCACCCGGGACGTTGTAGTCAGCTGCCCCACGCTGATGACCAACACCTCCATCCACCTCTACAACGTCAACCAGAAGACGCTCCCACAGTGGTAGGATCCATCTCACCTCACTGGGACTGTAGACGAGGCAGCAGATGATTGAAACCTGTCATGATAAGGGATGTTTGTTTTTATCCAGGCACACAATGAGGAGCAAGGGAATGATGTGGTCAGACCAAGAACAGACGGTATGGCCACAGCAGTTACAGGGGAGAGTTCTTCTTTGCCACATCGGAGGGTCGCTCTGTGGATGACTGGTTGAAAGAGAAGAGACGACTGGATCCGAAATGTAGGTCTTTAGATGATTATATTTGCCTGTGTGTGTGTGGAGCGTCTGTCTGACCTCTGATCTGTTTTATTCTCTACAGACCAGCAGTCGCGCAGGTGAAGAACAATCCACGACAATGCATGTGACTCCTTTTCATCTTTTTTCTAATTGCAGGAGACACCAACTTCACGTGCAGCATAGTGTCACCTGTATATAGTTTGTGTAATTTTGCTTACATATATTTTGTGTGTATTTTGAAAATCTATCTAATTTTAATAGAGTATTTTGTTACAAATTTGTATTGTACATAGTTTAATTTTACTGTTGACAATGTTCTCAAGCTAATTCAATTGATGTTTTTGTTACATAAAAAATCTTTTCAAAGGATCAGTTCAGTGTTGACATCTTTTCTTTGTAATTACATAATGTATAATTTATAAATCTGATGTGAACCAGGTGAATGATGATGATCGCACATGATCGTATTGATCCATCAGGCCAGATCTAATGAGAGGTGTAGAACATTTGATCTGACCTGTGTGTCCCTCACTGACAGCTGTGTGACAGCTGATCATGAGTCAGAGCCACCAGGAAGACACTCGCCCAATCACCAGCTCCCAATCACGTTCCCTTTATTCCAGGAAGACGATCGTTCAGGGTAAAAGGCCCATCCCCTGCCGACGGCCCCCAGGTGGTCTAGGCGGCTCACAATACCCATTGTATGTCCTGTAGGTGTGACTCTGTGGGGGGCAGGTAGGAGCTCCATGAAGGCTGCCTGGATGAGGCTGAAGTGTCAGGCTGCACCAACTTTAGGGAACTCCACAAAGAAGAAATGGAAGACTTAGGAAGGCGAGATTTCACTGGATTCTAAGTGAAAGAGCTAAACACAGACAGTTGACAGCACAAAACTTCTTTGTCACCTCATCTTTATCATTCATCACATGCTAAACTATTCTTTACAGAACCTCCTCTCAGAAAAACTAAGAGAGAGCGTATAAAGGAGCCTTGTATTGTATTTTTATATTGTTATTATTATGTATTTTTTGTTACTTCCCTATTGTGATTGACTTGCTTCTGTTTTCACTTAGACACATCAAGGGCATCTTCTGAGGATGAGTCACTGTCCTTTTCTTCAAAATCTCTGGTCTTGTCTTCCTCATGGTCACCATCATCCTCCTCTTCCTCTTCCTCCACCAACTGTGGATGAGATCCATCCTGAGTACCTCAAGTCCTCAAAGTCAGAGGCCAATGTTCTCAACCGGAAAAGGCTGTTTTGCTCTCTCCAGGTTGGAGTAGAATATTTCTCACAGGTGGAGGACACTATACTTATTTCCACTATACACTAAAGCACATACTGTAGTAGTTTTCATTCTTCCGTTTCGATTATTGATTCAAACACATCACTAGATCTTACTCAGTCCACCATTAGTAAAATTGTATTTACCCTAGTAAAAATGTATTTACGTCAATACTTACTAAGGTGTTATATTTAAGCAATGTTTAATTCATTACAAAATATTTACCTAATTGTACTTATTCTACCTTTATAATTGTTATTTAGTATTTAGTATTGTTATTTAGTATTATAGTATGTGACTAAACTTTGCTTACTTGTATATACATTTAAATTTAAATGTTAATACATGCAATATTTGATACATTTACAGCTTTTTATTGCAGAACACATGTACTGTGTCCTGGTGTAGATGGGTCCCTAAGTTCCTGTTTTGTAATTTGTCAAAACTTAGAGGTAACATATTTTTATTACACACACACAACATAATGACACAAGCAATATTGCGGTGGAGGGTCACTTCTTTCCTACTACTACTACTACTAACATTTGACTTTCAAGCGATGAATGCTAAAATAAACTTTGAATTAACATGATTATTTACACACACACACACACACACACACACACACACACACACACACACACACAGAGTGACACCAGTAATTATGTGGTGGGTGACTCCATACACCTCCTCTCTGCCAGCCACAACTCTACAGATTTGCCAGCGTAAAGAGCACAAAAGTGTTCATACTGGTGCTGGCTGTGGCCATAATCTTTCTGCTTTGGCAGGCCACACAGCTGGCAGATTCTAAGTTTATTCGGCTTCCTTCTGTTTTTTGGAGATTTGAAACTGTGCTCATTCTCCCACTTTTTCCTCATGGTGAAGGCAGTTGTCCTGGGAATTTTTGGTGCTTCCTTTTCTTCCTGCTCCTTCAGCCACTCATTGGCAGACTTTGCCCCAGGTCCTGCAGTGTGTGTGCAGTAGAAATGCCCTTTGTAAAAGGCATGCCCCTTCAACAGGGTCCTGGGAAGTCCACAATGTCGGCATTGGTTTTGGCGCTCTTCTTGGGGCTCCTCTTGGGGCTCCTCTTGGGGCTCGTCTTGGAGCTCTTCTTGGGGCTCCTCTTGGGGCTCCTCTTGGAGCTCTTCTTGGGGCTCCTCTTGGCGCTGTTGTTGGCGCCCTTCCTCCTTTTTTAAGGCTTCTGCATCCTCCTGTTTTGCCTTCTTCTTCTCCATACAGTCATCCGTGATGGACCACTGTGGCGGGTACAGGAAGCAGCGGTGGCGGCAGCAGCCGAGGCAGCCGAGGGAGCCGAGGCAGCGGCGGTGGCGGCTGCCGAGGCAGCTGAGGCAGCGGCGGTGGCGGCTGCCGAGACAGCGGTTGTAGCAGCGGCGGCGACTGCTGCCACAGCTTTGGTGGCGGCAGTGGCCATGTCTGACACAGCGGCAGCAGCAGTTGACGCAGCGGTGGCGGCAGCGTCGGCGGCTGCGGCGGCTGCGGCGGCTGCGGCCCCAGCACCCTTTGGTGAATCAGTAGTTGCAGCATATTCTTGTAGTGAAGCAGCGGTGGTGGCAGCGGTGGTGGCAGCCACTGGAAAAGCAATGTTGGCAGTGCTTGTGGCGGGTGAGGAGGATGATGATCTCCATGGGGAGTGCCAGGCAAGGGATTCGTCCTCAGAAGATACCCTTGATGTTTCTAAGTAAAAACAGAAGCATGTCAATCACATCATTGCTGTAATGTAATGAAAAATACAAGTTAATATTGAGTGCAGTAAAAAAATACAAACCTTCTGTATACTCCTGGCTCCTTTTTCTCTCTATGTGTTTTATCAAAGGTGCTGTTCTGTAAATAATAGTTCAACATGTAATGATTAATGAAGGGCTGAACACATATACAGTTGATAGCAAAAAGAAGAAGATAAAGAATCCAGTTAGACCTCACCTTCCAAAGTTTTCCATTTCTTTTTTGTGGACTTCCCCAAAGTTGTTGCAGCCTGAGACTAGACCTTGACGAGACCAACAGCCTCATCCAGGCAGCCTTTATGGGGCTCCTACCTGCCCCCCACAGAGTCACACCTACAGGATATACAATGTGTATTGTGAGCCGCCTAGACCACCTGGGGCCGTCGGCAGGAGATGGGCCTTTTACCCTGAACGATCGTCTCCCTGGAATAAAGGTGAAGTGATCGGGAGCTGGTGATTGGGCGAGTGTCAAGGTGAAGTGATCGGGAGCTGGTGATTGGGCGAGTGTCTGACAGCTGTCACACAGCTGTCAGTGAGGGACACACAGATCTGACCAAATGTTCTACTCTCTCACTAAATGTGGCATGATGGATCAATACGATCATGTTCGATCCTCATCATTAACCTGGTTCACATCAGATTTATAAATTATACATTATGTAATTACAAAGAAAAGATGTCAACACTGAACTGATCCTTTGAAAAGATTTTTTATGTAACAAAAACATCAATTGAATTAGCTTGAGAACATTGTCAACAGTAAAATTAAACTATGTACATTACAAATTTGTAACAAAATACTTCAAAATACACACAAAATATATACAAGCAAAATTACACAAACTATATACAAGTGACACTATGCTGCACGTCAAGTTGGTGTGTCCTGCAATTAGAAAAAAGATTAAAAGGAGTCACGTGCATTGTTGTGTATTGTCCTTCACCTGCGCGGCTGCTGGTCTGTAGAGAATAAAACAGATCAGAGGTCAGACAGACGCTCCACACACACAAGCAAATGTAATCATCTAAAGACCTACATTTCGGGTCCAGTCGTCTCTTCTCTTTCAACCAGTCATCCACAGAGCGACCCTCCGATGTGGCACAGAAGAACTCTCCCCTGTAGCGGCTGTGGCCATACTGTTTGGTCTTGGGCTGACCACAGCGGCCACAGCGGAAGTGTGTAAAGATCTTCCTCTCTTTAAGAGGGAGACCCCTTTCTCGCTGACGACGCAGCTCCTCCTCTCTAATCCTCCTCTGCCAGGCTGTGGAGCGAGGAACGGCGGCGGCGGCAGCAAGAGCAGCAGCAGGTGCAGCAGGAGCAGCAGCAGCAGCAGCAGCAGCAGCAGCAGCAGCAGCAGCAGCAGCAGCAGCAGGCGCAGCAGCAGCAGCAGGCGCAGCAGCAGGCGCAGCAGCAGGCGCAGCAGCAGGCGCAGCAGCGGTGATGGAGATGGCATGGTGGGTGATAGTGGTGATTGTGTCAGGAGAAGCAGTGATGGTGGTGGAGGCTGCAGAGGTCATGGCAGGAAAGACGATCAGGGCATACAGGGCCGGTGCCACAGGCCCACGGTGTGTGGTTGCCAGCCCTGAGGGGTCTTCAGGTTGAGGGTGCTGCAACAGCCTCTGAGGTAGCACAGGGTTCACCTTCCGAGACTGTGATGGGACACCCTGAGTACCAGCAGCAGGTCCACCTGGTCCGGGGACAGTACTGAGGAGGAAGGTGGTGCTCATTCCCTTGCTCCTCTCTGTGTGCCTGGATAAAAACAAACATCCCTTATCATGACAGCTTTCAATCATCTGCTGCCTCGTCTACAGTTCCAGTGAGGTGAGATGGATCCTACCACTGCAGGAGCGTCTTCTGGTTGACGTTGTAGAGGTGGATGGAGGTGTTGGTCATCAGCGTGGGGCAGCTGACTACAACGTCCCGGATGGTGTTGTAGTCCCTCAGGACGGAACCCCAGCGACTGTCCTGGACCCCGCCCAGTGAACGTCCCTCACTGTGGACGTTACACAGCTTCATGAAGATGGCCTCCACCAGCCTGCTGACTTTAGGGGACTGAGCAGCGCCCGCACCTTTGCCTAGAAAGGAACTGCACAAAACCAGAACCCAGCGTTCAAGGACAGAACAGACATGAGGAGACACATTTAATATTGATGACTCATATCTATGATTGAAATCTCACCGCTGCATGCTGTCCACGCCGGGAATTCTGCTGGACCGCAAGCTCTTAAAGCGGCCTGTCACCAACCGCTCCTGGTGGCGCGGGGGGAAGGCAACTGGTTCCTTGTCATGATCCAGCAGCTTCTCCCACAAGGCGATGATCTCTCTGGCCTTTAGCTGCGTCGCATACGTGTGATGACGCAGCTCTACTAGGGCGTGGGCCAGAGCGGTGACGTGCTGGTACCCGCTACGCCCATCTGGGCCAAGTGCATCCTGTAAATGCAAAAGAATAAAAAGATGGAATAAATATCCATATCGTAACCAAAAAGACACAGTCAAATGCTGGGTTATGTCTAATGTGTTACACCTACAGGGCCGTCACCCTCTGCGACATCCATTCCCGTCTCCACAGCGGATTTTTCCCATGAGACGGGGTCGGTGTCAGCTGAACAAGCAGCAGCAGCAGCAGCAGCAGCAGCAGCAGCAGCAGCAGCAGGCTGGTCATGCAGAAACTGCATGTCCTGCAGCTCCCCAAACCCCTCGTCCTCCTCCCCCTCATCATCATCCACAACCTCCACGTCAGCCTCATCCAGGCCGTCGGGAGCGTCTGGATCCCGGCCCAAATCCTCCAGCACGGCACCCGTCTGGGAAAACAGGTACTCCACCCCAATCAGCTCACCTGAAAGAAACACAAGGCGACATGAGTTTACATGTTTTCACTCATGTACTCATCACTCGGGGTGTGATGCTGTGATTTCCAGTCCACTACCTGTGTACTCTCCAGGCTGGGTGTATGTCTCCACCACCGTCATACCCATAAACTCTTGGGTCAGCCGCTTTAGGTAATCCTGCAGCAGGGCATCGTAGCAGCGCGGGACCAGCCTCTGGGCTCCTTCCACTGAAGCTCTGCCGCGGTCTTCATTCCATCGTACCAGGCCCTCCAGCAAGTACACCTGAAAGTGCAGGGCACTGGCTGACGTGCCTGGAGACAGGGAGAGACAAAAAAATTCCGCTATTAGGAAAACAATCTCAACTTCAACATCTCACAACAACACAACACTAGTAACAAGAAAAAAACTAAACAGCCGTTTGTTTCCCCTTTTGTTTCTCACCAGGTATGAAGCCGTTCAGGTGAAGGTGGAAGGACTCCAGTGAAGTGGATCCTCGGGCGCAGCGGTAGACGGGGAGCCGGATCCCTCCCTTGGTCAGCTCCCCCGTCTTAGTGTAGAGCGCCACTCCCGGGGGATCCTGGATGCAGCTCAGGTGACGACGCTGCACGCTCCAAATCGCCTCCATCCTTTCATGATCGATGAGGATGACGCCCAGATCGTTTCGCAGGTCCCAGAACTGATCCAGGAGCTCCTGGATCAGCCTCTCTGTCTCTGCCGCGCCGCGCGTGTAGCGGCGGCAGTGACGCGCCAGCTCCTTGGCAGAGAGACGGATGTAGGAATCTCTTCCCTCCTCTGCGCGCTTGGCCTTCTCCAGCAGAGCCAGGTCGTCCTGGTCCCACATGTAGATGGCGTAGGACAGCCGCGCCATGAACTGAGGGTACAGCTGGTGGCTCTCAGTGGTGACACCTCTGGCAAAGCGTCGCATGAGGTGCCACACGTCCAGCCTCACCACCAGCTGGTCCCACTCGGAGAACATGGCGGATGTGCCCGTCCGTCCAGTGAGGGAGCAGCAGTCACGGCCCACGTACAGCACCGCTGGAGGGGCCACCTGGGCTTCTCGGTACCGCCGCATCAGCCCTGCGGCCATGGGCAAAAGCCCATCCCCCTCTGCAGCCGTGAGGACGGACATGAGCACCTGGTAGAGGTGGAGAGCAGAGAACAACAAGGTCAGTGATGCATTTCATACACGGTGAGGGGAAAGAAGCTGATGCCCCCCCCACACACACACATACCTGTCCGTACTCGTTGCCCACGTTTGTCACCCACGCTGCAGTGCCCGCAGCTTTGCCAGCCAGCTTGGAGGTCATCTGGACGTGTGACAAAAGGCAGAAAGAAAATGTAATCAGCACTGATAATTACATAATTATATAGATTATAATTATAATTAGATCTAATTATATCTAATTAGATGGATTGATCCGTGATGACCAAAACGGACCTTCTTTGTAGATTCCATCTTCAGAATGTTGCCGAAGATAGACGTGACCCTGGCCTTGGTCGCCTCCAGCCTAGACAGGGCGTCCCTGACAAAGACGGAGAGGAGCCAGCCCACGGTGGGCACCGGGTGCAGGGGTGGGACAGTCACCGGCTTGACTGCTGCACCCGCTACGCCCAGCTTCTTCAGCACCCCGAGGTACGTTGCAGTGCAGGACATCCAGGTCTCTGTGTGGTCCTCCATCAGCTGTTTGCGAAGGCGGGTCGCACTGTTGCCCAAAGTCCGCTGCCTCATCTGCGAGATCACAGACTTGTGGCAGGACAGCCTGAAAGGGAGCACAACAAGTCAACGGTTGAAATCCTGACCCGACACGCCTCTTTACGTTTATATGTAGGCGTCTCACAGGCTCAGCACTTACTTGTAGGTGAGTACAGCCGGGAATTGATTCCGGTGACCCGGGTCCAACTGATTGATGATGTCCGGGACCCAGGCGGCCATCTTCTTCCCACAGGAACGACATTCCAGGCACTCTGTGCCCATAAAGTACCAGCCGTCCCTGTCCAGAACCCTGCGCACCGTCTTGTGCAGTCCCTGCGCCGGTCAGCTTCGTGTCACAGCTGGGGCACACAAGCCTGCACGCCCACATCTTGTAGGGCAGCCACAGGAAGAACGGCCTCTGGAAGAAGGCGTGGGACGATGCAGGGGTCTGGGTGTAGAGGGGCCGGGCTCCGGGAGGGTACCACCAGAGGCGAAGGTCGGTGGTGAGGACACGCTGGCCCCTGGCGTTCCTGGTGAACAGAGCCCGGCCCACCCAGTCCTGCTGCTCCTCCGGCAGAGTCTGCCTCCAGCTGTGAGGCAGCAAGCTTCAACACAGAAACAGACAAAAGGTCAGCACAAGCCAAACAATGTGAAGCACAGTGGGGGATGCAGGCAGCAACTTCACCACAGAAACAGACAAAAGGTGAGCACAAGCCAAACAATTTGAAGCACAGTGGGGGAGCTGCCCTGCAGAGGGAGGGAGGGGAGGGAGGGAGGGGGGGGGGGGTGTCTCACCTCTGAGCCACTAATTGGCCGCGAGGGTTTAGGACAGCCCTCAGCTGCGGCTGCAGCTCTGGTCCTGGGCCGCACGGCGACGCTGCTGTCACCACTGGAAGACAGGTCCAGGTCATCGACGGGCACAGGAGTGGAGGCTGAAGATGGGACCTCTGCAAAAATAACTAAAAGTAATCAAAGTCATGCAAATACTCAGACATGAGAGAGATTCCACAACACGTGTCGTTGAATCTGTCTGATGTCTGTGTTCTGTGCACAGAACAAACTTTACTATGCCAGTTAAACTACTGACGGACAACAACAATCACCATACCATAATGTGATGACATACAGACGGACAGCGAAGCGTGAGTATCTACCAAGGTTAGGTTGTTAGGCCTACAGCTGATCTCTACAGGGTCCAGTAAACATCAACCTTACCTCGTAGTCACCTTATAACTTACATACAGTTTTACACCATTAATCCATAGAAGGCTTCTGAATAACAGAATAACAGCTATTATCAGGTCCAAACACGTTCACCACAGAATCATTACATTTGATAAAGGGTTATAACCATTGCATGTGTGCGTGTGCGTGTGAGTGAACTCACGCTGACTCTCCACCTCTAAGGCAGCAGCCAGGAGCATCTCGTCTGAGGGCTCGTTAGCAGCTGTTTCACACAGAGAAGACAAAGAAATCAGCTTTTCAGAGACACGCGTGGAGGCAGCAGGAACAGCAACTGGGAGCACAACACCGTCAGATGGTGGGCACTGGGGCTGCTGGGAGGGATGCTGGTTCTTCTCCTGGTCCCGGCCCAGTATGTAGGTCTTTAAAGCATGCAGAGAGCTGCCTGGGATGCACTTCTTCTTCTTCCTCAGCCACTGCACGTAGCTACAGAAACAACAACATCACTAACAACTGTGTGCGCGGTTGTTCCAGAAAGACTCAATGTCACTATTTCATCTGCACATGGTGTTTGTTGTCTGTGCACAGGCTTACGTCTCAACCTCTTTCCCCGTGGCCTCGTACATGGAGGCGTAGGTCATGGCTCCGTGGGGGCCGAACCCCACCAACTTCTTGTCTTGGCTCCGGACAGACTTGGAACCCTCCGTGGCACGCCGTCCCTCCACGGCTGACATCACCTCTGGGAACAGCTTGCTGTAGGAGGTGAGGGCATCCTGTGTAGCGGGAGAACAGAATATGTGTATTATGACAGAAATAGGAATTTCTTGATGATTGCTCTGATTGAGCTGTGTGAGTTGGGATCCGTATAATAGTTCTAATGATGGCTCTACTTTTACTGTACTAGGATGAGTGAGATATTTCTGTGTTGTACTCCACAGCACCTTGTTGGCCATAAGTGGTGAGCTGGATGTGTCACCACTCTCCCGCTCCTTCTGGTGTGAGGCCAGCAGGGACACAGCGTAGCCCACGTCGTGACTCAGGAGCCACTTGAAGGTCTGTCCCCGGTACTGCCCAAACTGGATCTCATATTGGCTGAGAAGCAGCTGGGAGCAGTGGGGATCTCCTCCTCCTTGCAGAATGCGAGCTTTCGCCTCCTCCTTCACCTTCTGAGGCACCTTCACCTTCCATGCCTCAGACCCATGATAGGCCTGGGCCACCGTCAGTGCTTCTGGTGAGGGCCTGAGAGTGAGCTCAGTGGACGAAGGCTGCACACGGAACAAAGGGCGATGGTCCATGATCTAAGGAATCAGAGAAACATACAATGAGCTGTACACACGGTAATAAAAACATTATATGTCTTATCATATTCTAGCATGCGTTTTTAATATTTTCTTACTACTTTATAGTGATTTTACCATATAATAAATGAGTACACTGAGTGCGTTATAGAACGTTTATACAGAAATTAGCTTTTCTAAATAAAGAAAACGTGCATTTTAGGTAGTTCACAATTAATTGTGCATTGATGCCTGACACATGAATACGAATTACGAGCAATAACTCTCTAAAAGAAGTATCTAGTCATTAAGGTAAAATACTGGTAAAAGGTGGTCGCATGTTTGAAGATGTAATTTTATTTAAACGGAGCAAACTCCGACAATGAAAAGCAAATATAAAGAACTGTCGAAAACGTCGTGTACTGTGGAGGAGACTGAAAATGTGGGTGCAAGACCGTGAAAAATAAGGTGAAAATAAGGTGAACTTGTTTAAAATTTAAAGAAAAGGAGTTCGCAAGTGTATCAAAATGCATTCTTACCTTCGTGAAAAGTCCGCTACTCACAATAAAGTTTATCGCTGTAAAGAAAGAAATGTCGACAAAGACTGAGTCTGTAAAAACGAAATGGCAGTGAAGTAGAATCAAACTGACGCCTCCTTTTCGCGGTGTCCAACTAAACTAGCCAATTACATCGTTTAGCTGACAAGTAGGACAGACCAATTAGGATGCAAGCCATGTAGGACAACCGGAAAGGGAGCATCGGTTTGGGGATGGCGCAAACACGCCGGGCCGTACCGCGTGTGGTGGGCGTGTCCGCGGGTGCAATAAACTCCCTGAATTGTTTCCATGCAGCGCAAGGATGACACGCAAATTCGTGAAGCGTTCCTCATTTTAAATAATATTTTAAATATTTTCGGGTCAACTTCTGGTTACGGCTCTTATTTTGAAATACAGACTACACGAGGAGAGACGCGAAACATCGATGTGATTGGATGAACGCGATCAGGTAACGAGTGTGACGTAAGACCAGAAGAACGTGACTTTCGGTGGGCAGCTGGACGGTTTCTCTAGCGATTCGTAAAATTGCCAATGTATAAAAACAGTTAAAACACGACCGCAACCAGTGTTTAAGATTAGTAGCTTTACAAGTATTGTCGTTTTAACTATAGTCATGTAATAGACGGAGACTCCACACGGAACACAGGGCGATGATCCATTAGCAAAAGAATCAGATTTTATCTGGTTACACCGTGAAAGACACACGATAACTTTTTAATTTCCATCTCTGACACTCATCTCTGACTTACTGTGACGTCAACTCGTTCGACTCATGGGAAGGTTCAGATTCACTGTGAAGAAAAGCTATCTTTCCTTCACGATTGCACCAAAAGTCAAATACATTCATTTTAAGATAGTTTATCAGCCCTGTGCTATCCTTAGCTACACTGTGAATGCTTTGCCTCTGAAATGATTTAAGTCGGACAATATTCCCCATTTCTCTTATTTATTCATTACATGGGCAACTTGTATTCAAGAATCTCAGATAATGTCAATGTGATTTTACTTGTGTGCAATTATCAAATCCACACATGCAAATGGAATGGTTGTACTCCCTCGCCTAATTTATTGGACCAATTACTTGATTTATTATATTTTACTTTTATCTGTATTTCCATATTTGATTATCCCTTGTTGTGCCTAACAGCCCTGTTTGTAAAATAAATAAACGTCACAAACGTATCTGTAGTGTTTAGTGATTTACATGAGTTAGTCATATTTTTAAATGTATTTTACAATAAACAACGTGCAGAGAAACAGTTCAAAACATGGTAGCATCCTGTGCCACCAACATTATCAGACTGAAGAGACAAAAGCTCCACCACCTCGTATTCTTCTCGGTGTTTCACCTTGTAACACAGTCACAGCTAATTATAGTCACTGGTTCAACTCTGGTCTGTTTCTAGCATGTGTGATGTCACAGAAAGACAATAAACAACAATTAAAACAACAATAAAAGCCAATAAACTTTCTTCCTGTCGCTCTTGTTTCTTGTGCTCAACCCTCACCTGCAGTTTCTCAGTGTCGCCAGCAGATGTCAACCCGTGACCACGCATTGGATCTAGGAGCCGCAGAAAAGGGCTAAGGTGAAACAACAAACATCGTTAATAACAACGTTGAGAACAAACATCAATTTATTAGGCCATTGGAGGATTTATACCAGACAAATGACAAGAGAACTGGACCCAGGGCTAAAACTCACCAAATAATTCATCATAATCGTGAATATACGGATACAATATTAATTTTACTCAAGACTCAAGTTATTTTGAAATACAGACAACATGAGTAGGAACTGATGCTGAACTGTTTCTTAAGTAGTGAGCGATTCCCATGAGTCCGTCATTATTATTACCGTATTACACACTTGACCATGTGCATATAGAAAAAGTTCAAAGGTGGCAGCAGCCAGTGTTTAAGGTTAGCAGCTTTAGAGGGTAGTACTATAGTCTCATTTTAACCCTGTTTTAAGTTTAATCGGAAAAGTAAAGTTTTAACAAAGACTTTCAAGAATTTAAAGTCATTCGTAAAATAAATTAGAAACAAAGAAAGACATTTGCACAGAAGTAAAATCAGGGTAACAGTATCTGAGATTAAAATAACGTTCAAATAAGAGAAAAGGGGAATATTGTCCAACTTTAAGGAGATCCAGTTGTGAAAAGTTAAATAAACTTAAACATAAAACTTATGAAGAAAAGCATTTACAGGGCAGGCTTTCAGACCAATGAACAAAACCTGTCTCATTTATTTGCTTCAGCTTAGTATTTTATCAGTTCTCTATTGTCACTTGATCAGTAGTAACTAATTACACCACCTCTTGTTATAATAAGTATTAATACAGTAGCTGCAGCTGCACACATGGCGGGTCCTGGATGCAGCTGAGGTGGCACATCTGCGTAGTTCATATGCTTTCCATACTGGCTGCGTTCAACAAGGGGATGTTCATAGAGTTGTGTCCTGCAGGTCCACCAAAGGAGTCCAGGAGGTTCTGGATCAGGATTGCTGACTCCTCCACTCCAACAGTGGAGTTGCCACTCCTTTGTTGTTTTGTGAAGATGCCGTGTGACAGCTGCCTAATAAAGGTTGGGTACAGCTCACGGCTCTGTGTCGTTACACCTGCCACAAAGTGCCTCATCAGACAGTGCAACACGCGTGCATATATTTCTTTATGTCTTCCAGGCTACAATCTATATAATATAAATGAAACAAGGGTCGTTGTTTTTGACACACCTAACTATTGCAGGCAGCAGTCCTGTCCACACGGGTGACCCTAGGGGACGTTCCCTGGCGAGTTGGTACCGTCTCATCAGTCCAGCTGCTGCCATCATGGACAGGCCCCCAGAACAAGTAAGGACCCTCATAAGGACCTGCCAATACTCCTTCGCTACGTTGGTTGCACGGTGTCAGTCACAGGCTGTACCGGCGAGCTTCCTTGTCACCTGGAAAGAGATATTTTTGTTGCGGTAGAAGTGTGTGGACACAAGAATCAGTTTAATGCGATAAAAACCTTCCTGGTTGAAGCCATTTTCAGGATGGATCCAAAGGTGGACGTGATCCTGGCCTTGTACTCCTCCAGGCGTGTTAGAACGTCGTAGCCGTAGACTGTCAGCAGCCAGGCAGGGTGATGGGACAGGGCGGTGGAACCTGCCCCTTCACAGTGGATTTAGGGCCGGGGGTGGGCTCTTTCACTAGGGCCTGGGGGTGAGGCCATTTGTGGCCTCGCCCACTGGCCCTGGTGGAGAGATCACCACCCAGTTTTAACTGCAAAAAAGACATTTAGTTCAGTTCATTTCATTCAGTTATCAATGTGTTAGCCTAAGGTACATCCCTGCTTATTTATTTTGCATCAATTGTTTACTTAACAGATTTCCTTGGTTCCAGCAGCTGGTTGCACCCCCACCCCAAAAGCAAACAGGAGAAAAAAAATCTAAATGTTAAATCCATATGTAAATGTTAAATGTAAATGATCAAACTCAATAAGTAAGACTTCACCCCCTATGATCCTAGATCAGTGACGCGGACTCAAACACCTTAAACAGTATGCATAGCTCAGCCCACATCTGACTCTGGATTGGTGGACGACAATACTGGAGAGAAACCTGAAGTCGAAGCCATCATGGCCGTCAGCTCTGACTCCCTCACGTTAGTGGAGATTGAAACAGGCTGTAACGGCAGGTGTGCGGGTTGAGTCGTAAACACCATTAATGGAGAGTTAAGTAGGTTTAAAAAAGAATAATTCCTGTGGCGCCGGAGGAGAATTAGTTAGCTAACTTTGCTAGCTAGCCAAAGTTACATCCACGCTATAAGCAAAAGTTTCCAGGTCAGATGTGGGCGGGGTTTGCGCGCACTGTTTGAGGTGCTTTGTTACCTGGATTTCGGAGACAGACATGTAAATGGCCAGTGTGACCAGGGACAGGATCAGTACGATGTAGGGAAACGATTTTAGAATAATAGATATTAGGACAAGAAAGCTTCTGTAAAAGAAGAATTTTTTTTTTATTATTTACAGAGTATACATGTTCACAACAGTATTTACCACCAGTTACATATTGTGTCAAAGTAAAACAACTTTAAAAATCTTTTGACACTAAAAATATAAAAATAATCATTAAAAACTTCCAAGCTGTGACAGAGTAGCATGTTCTACATTGTCATTTTAAAAATTTGACATTAAAAATATAGAATTATTTCTTTCTACAAAAAACCTTAAGACAAGCAGTGTCTGCTGTAATCCTTAAATCTGACAGCAGACCAGGAAGAGATGATTGTTTCAAATTATTCATCTAGCCACTCAGGTCAAGTCCTTCCCCACGAAAGGACTTCCTATTCACCCCATAATCACATTTGAGGTTCATCACTCACAGCAATGTATTTTGCTTGCCACGAGCAACAAGTCTCCTTCACTCCACTGCTAAACTGTATTTTGCAGTGGAGAGGTTTAGCGTTGGGGTTCTTCCTCGAACGATTCAAATATCCCATGGTATCTTGTGGTGTGGCCTTTAGGATGGCGTCACCTTCCTCACCACAGATCAGTTCTCTGTGGCAGTCACATATAATCGAGCCCTTTGCAAAATGCTTGGTGCCACAACTCCTGTTAAAAGGAAAACATTACTTTTGTTAGTATCACCATCGTTCCACTGATATTACGTCTTTGTTGGTGGTCAATTACAGTTTCCTATGAATGAAAAGTGTTTTTACCCTCTCCTTGTTTGTCATCAAAGGACTTGTTGAATCCCCAGCGTCACCACCATCGGATTCAGATGATTCTGAAGCCCCAGTGCTTTTGCCTACCGCAGGCCACCGCTTCCATAGTAGGAGTGGTACTAGGAAACAGTGGCCCGCGTTGTCCTGATGGCCGTTGCAGCCGCCCTCTCCCGCCTGGCCGCTGCCTCCTCGATATCCTGGTCAGAGGGCGCACCAGACACAAAGAAAGCCCCTTTCCCTCAGGTTTCGGACCATGTTCCATCTGGTGACCTGGTCAGGGAAAATGCTGCACAAGTCCATGTAGTCCCAGTTGCGCTGGTAGCGAGTCCAGGTTCTCATACTTTCTTTGGCTCTCTTCACCTCTGCCTGTCTTTCTTCAGGAGAAGCATTTTTCATGCAGGTTCTGAGAAGGTGGGTGGGCAAGCTGTCCTGAGGCTTCTGGCACAGAAGGCAGTGAACAATGCGGCGATCCTTTTTGCTGTGAGAGGAGGTATAATTCACAGATTATTGGATGAACAAACAACTAAGTCTTTGTTTGACATATGTCCTCAATGCAAATGACAAACTACAATGTATGGCTCAAACAAGCATTTATATCTGCCTTAGAACAGTGAAAAGCACATTCAGCTGGGACTATGGGGTGCCAAATGTAAAAGTAGAACCTATAACTAGTTTCTCACATTTAACTAAATGACACAACATGTTTTCTCACATTTAGTTAAATGTGCAAAAGTCTAAATGTAAATGTTAAATATAAATGTAAATGTTAAATGTTAAATCTAAATGTTAAATGTTAAATCTAAATGTTAAATGTTAAATGTAAATATTAAATGTTAAATCTAAATGTTAAATGTTAAATCTAAATGTTAAATGTTAAATGTAAATGTTAAATGTTAAATGTAAATGTTAAATGTTAAATGTAAATGTTAAATGTTAAATATAAATGTTAAATGTTAAATATAAATGTTAAATGTTAAATGTTAAATGTTAAATGTTAAATGTTAATGTAAATGTTAAATGGTAAATGGTAAATGGTAAATGGTAAATGGTAAATGTTAAATGTTAAATGTTAAATGTTAAATGTTAAATGTTGGCCGAGTGTAAAACTCGCGCTGGTCTCAAATCAGAGACGCGAACTCAAACACGTCAAACAGTACGCATAGCTCCGCCCACATCTGACTCTGGATCGGTGCACGAAAATACTGGAGAGAAGCTTGAAGTCGAAGCCATCATGGCCGCCAGCTCCGACTCCCTCCCGTTGGGGGAGATTGAACGGGCTGTAACGGCAGGTGTGCGGGCTGAGGCTCCGCTTCAAACTGCCGTTCTGTCGTAAACACCATTAATGAGTAGTCAAGTAGGTTTAAAAAGAATATTTCTGTGGCGCCGGTGGAGAATTAGTTGGCTAACTATACTAGCTAGCCGAAGTTACGTCCAGGCTAAAAACAAAAGTTTCCAGATCAGATGTGGGCGGGGTTTGCGCGCACTGTTTGAGGTGATTGAGTTCGCGTCTCTGATCTGAGACCAGCGCTGTTTGAGGGTAGGGATGGAGTCTACTTGCCCATTCATGAATATTCAGTTTTACGCTCGGCCAACATTTAACATTTACATTTAACATTTAACATTTACATTTAACATTTAACATTTACATTTAACATTTACATTTAACATTTACATTTAACATTTACATTTAACATTTACATTTAACATTTAGCATTTAACATTTAACATTTAACATTTAACATTTAGCATTTAACATTTACATTTAACATTTACATTTACATTTACATTTACATTTTACATTTACATTTAACATTTAACATTTAACATTTAACATTTACATTTAACATTTACATTTAACATTTAACATTTACATTTAACATTTAACATTTACATTTAGACTTTTGCACATTTAACTAAATGTGAGAAAACATGTTGTGTCATTTAGTTAAATGTGAGAAAACTAGTTATAGGTGCTCCTTTTACATTTGGCACCCCATATGGGACATCCCTATCAATTTTCCCGCCATTTGTGTTCCACACAAAAGGCCACCATTTTGTCACCAGGTGTGGTCCACACACACGTTTGTTAAGATGTGGTCCACACACATGTTCCACCATAAGACTAAACTCATCCTATACTACTACTTTTAATACTATTACTTTATAGCAACTTGACTTGAGGCTTTTGAAAGGCATTAAGATTGGGCCTGTTACAATTGTGGTCCACACAAAGGACCACCATTTTGCCACTACATGTGCTCCACACAAATGTTTGCTTAAGCTTCCAACATAAAAACTTCACCCACTCTTTACTCTTAGTTTTACTGTTATTACATTTTTACTAATTACTATTACTACTCCACAATTTACTAAGCCTGCAGTAAAGCAAAGTAAACTTGACTCATGGCTTTTGAAGGGAACTCACATTGGGCTAGTCACTCAGTTACCCAAAAATAAATTTGAAATAAAGACTTACCTATTTTTTCGAGATTCCATGTCTTCCAAAACTCCTTTCTTTAAACAAAGCAGAAAAGAGTTCTTATCCAAGGAGGTCCAAAAGCAGAAAAGAGTCCAAATCCAAGAAGGTCCAAAAGCAGAAAGGAGTCCTGATCCAAAGGGGGTCCAAAGGCAAAATGGAGGTCCCTCACAAATCCGACTGTATTTATGTGAATCTGCACTAAGCCCCACCCACCTGAATTGAATTGACCAACCTGGATCAGCCATATAACTCCACCCACCTGCTACGGCCACCATTTTGTCACAAGGGTGTTGTTCACACATAAAAATTACTTTTACTACTTTTATTATTACAATTTCTGGTAGGCAGTGTTCCCCTCCAGGAAATGACACTATTAGAATGCCAATATCTCAGAAGGACAAAATCACACAGGAATTGGCCTTACATCTACACACAGTCCTGAATTACAGCTTTAACCATTCAGCTGTGACCTTCCTATCAGTTTGGAGTTGGAGACGGGAATGGATGTCGCAGAGGGTGATTAGACATAACCTACCATTTGATTGTGTCTTTTTGGTTACGATGTGGATATTTATTCCATCTTTTTATTCTTTTGCATTTACAGGATGCACTTGGCCCAGATGGACGTAGCGGGTACCAGCACGTCACCGCTCTGGCCCACGCCATAGGAGAGCTGTGTCATCACACGTATGTGACGCAGCTAAAGGCCAGAGAGATCGTCGCCTTGTGGGAGAAGCTGCTGGATCATGACAAGGCACCAGATGCCTTCCCCCCGCGCCGGTTGGTGACAGGCCGCTTTAAGAGCTCGCGGTCAAGCAGCATTGCCGGCGTGGACAGCGTGCAGCGGTAAGATTTAAATCATAGATATGAGTCATAGATATTAAATGTGTCTCCTCATGTCTGTTTCTGTCCTTGAACGCTGGGTTCTGGTTGTGTGCAGTTCCTTTCTAGGCAAAGGTGCGGGCGCTGCTCAGTCCCCTAAAGTCAGCAGGCTGGTGGAGGCCATCTTCCTGAAGCTGTGTGACGTCCACAGTGAGGGACGTTCACTGGGCGGGGTCCAGGACAGTCGCTGCGCTTCCGTCCTGAGGGACTACAACACCACCCGGGACGTTGTAGTCAGCTGCCCCACGCTGATGACCAACACCTCCATCCACCTCTACAACGTCAACCAGAAGACGCTCCTGACGTGGTAGGATCCATCTCACCTCACTGGGACTGTAGACGAGGCAGCAGATGATTGAAACCTGTCATGATAAGGGATGTTTGTTTTTATCCAGGCACACAATGAGGAGCAAGGGAATGATGTGGTCAGACCAAGAACAGACGGTATGGCCACAGCAGTTACAGGGGAGAGTTCTTCTTTGCCACATCGGAGGGTCGCTCTGTGGATGACTGGTTGAAAGAGAAGAGACGACTGGATCCGAAATGTAGGTCTTTAGATGATTATATTTGCCTGTGTGTGTGTGGAGCGTCTGTCTGACCTCTGATCTGTTTTATTCTCTACAGACCAGCAGCCGCGCAGGTGAAGAACAATCCACGACAATGCATGTGACTCCTTTTCATCTTTTTTCTAATTGCAGGAGACACCAACTTCACGTGCAGCATAGTGTCACCTGTATATAGTTTGTGTAATTTGCTTACATATATTTTGTGTGTATTTGAAAATCTATCTAATTTTAATAGAGTATTTTGTTACAAATTTGTATTGTACATAGTTTAATTTTACTGTTGACAATGTTCTCAAGCTAATTCAATTGATGTTTTTGTTACATAAAAAATCTTTTCAAAGGATCAGTTCAGTGTTGACATCTTTTCTTTGTAATTACATAATGTATAATTTATAAATCTGATGTGAACCAGGTGAATGATGATGATCGCACATGATCGTATTGATCCATCAGGCCAGATCTAATGAGAGTGTAGAACATTTGATCTGACCTGTGTGTCCCTCACTGACAGCTGTGTGACAGCTGATCATGAGTCAGAGCCACCAGGAAGACACTCGCCCAATCACCAGCTCCCAATCACGTTCCCTTTATTCCAGGAAGACGATCGTTCAGGGTAAAAGGCCCATCCCCTGCCGACGGCCCCAGGTGGTCTAGGCGGCTCACAATACCCATTGTATGTCCTGTAGGTGTGACTCTGTGGGGGGCAGGTAGGAGCTCCATGAAGGCTGCCTGGATGAGGCTGAAGTGTCAGGCTGCACCAACTTTAGGGAACTCCACAAAGAAGAAATGGAAAGACTTAGGAAGGCGAGATTTCACTGGATTCTAAGTGAAAGAGCTAAACACAGACAGTTGACAGCACAAAACTTCTTTGTCACCTCATCTTTATCATTCATCACATGCTAAACTATTCTTTACAGAACCTCCTCTCAGAAAAACTAAGAGAGAGCGTATAAAGGAGCCTTGTATTGTATTTTTATATTGTTATTATTATGTATTTTTTGTTACTTCCCTATTGTGATTGACTTGCTTCTGTTTTCACTTAGACACATCAAGGGCATCTTCTGAGGATGAGTCACTGTCCTTTTCTTCAAAATCTCTGGTCTTGTCTTCCTCATGGTCACCATCATCCTCCTCTTCCTCTTCCTCCACCAACTGTGGATGAGATCCATCCTGAGTACCTCAAGTCCTCAAAGTCAGAGGCCAATGTTCTCAACCGGAAAAGGCTGTTTTGCTCTCTCCAGGTTGGAGTAGAATATTTCTCACAGGTGGAGGACACTATACTTATTTCCACTATACACTAAAGCACATACTGTAGTAGTTTTCATTCTTCCGTTTCGATTATTGATTCAAACACATCACTAGATCTTACTCAGTCCACCATTAGTAAAATTGTATTTACCCTAGTAAAAAATGTATTTACGTCAATACTTACTAAGGTGTTATATTTAAGCAATGTTTAATTCATTACAAAATATTTACCTAATTGTACTTATTCTACCTTATAATTGTTATTTAGTATTTAGTATTGTTATTTAGTATTATAGTATGTGACTAAACTTTGCTTACTTGTATATACATTTAAATTTAAATGTTAATACATGCAATATTTGATACATTTACAGCTTTTTATTGCAGAACACATGTACTGTGTCCTGGTGTAGATGGGTCCCTAAGTTCCTGTTTTGTAATTTGTCAAAACTTAGAGGTAACATATTTTTATTACACACACACAACATAATGACACAAGCAATATTGCGGTGGAGGGTCACTTCTTTCCTACTACTACTACTACTAACATTTGACTTTCAAGCGATGAATGCTAAAATAAACTTTGAATTAACATGATTATTTACACACACACACACACACACACACACACACACACACACACACACACACACACAGAGTGACACCAGTAATTATGTGGTGGGTGACTCCATACACCTCCTCTCTGCCAGCCACAACTCTACAGATTTGCCAGCGTAAAGAGCACAAAAGTGTTCATACTGGTGCTGGCTGTGGCCATAATCTTTTCTGCTTTGGCAGGCCACACAGCTGGCAGATTCTAAGTTTATTCGGCTTCCTTCTGTTTTTTGGAGATTTGAAACTGTGCTCATTCTCCCACTTTTTCCTCATGGTGAAGGCAGTTGTCCTGGGAATTTTGGTGCTTCCTTTTCTTCCTGCTCCTTCAGCCACTCATTGGCAGACTTTGCCCCAGAGTCCTGCAGTGTGTGTGCAGTAGAAATGCCCTTTGTAAAAGGCATGCCCCTTCACAGGGTCCTGGGAAGTCCACAATGTCGGCATTGGTTTTGGCGCTCTTCTTGGGGCTCCTCTTGGGGCTCCTCTTGGGGCTCGTCTTGGAGCTCTTCTTAGGGGCTCCTCTTGGGGCTCCTCTTGGAGCTCTTCTTGGGGCTCCTCTTGGCGCTGTTGTTGGCGCCCTTCCTCCTTTTTTAAGGCTTCTGCATCCTCCTGTTTTGCCTTCTTTCTTCTCCATACAGTCATCCGTGATGGACCACTGTGGCGGGTACAGGAAGCAGCGGCGTGGCGGCAGCAGCCGAGGCAGCCGAGGGAGCCGAGTGAGCTCGAGGCAGCGGACGGTGCGGCTGCAGAGGCAGCTGAGGCAGCGGCGGTGGCGGCTGCCGAGACAGCGGTTGTAGCAGCGCTGGCGACTGCTGCCACAAGCTTTGGTGGCGGCAGTGGCCATGTCTGACACAGCGGCAGCAGCAGTTGACGCAGCTGGTGGGCGGCAGCGTCGGCGGCTGCGGCGGCTGCGGCGGCTGCGGCCCCAGCACCCTTTGGTGAATCAGTAGTTGCAGCATATTCTTGTAGTGAAGCAGCGGTGGTGGCAGCGGTGGTGGCAGCCACTGGAAAAGCAATGTTGGCAGTGCTTGTGGCGGGTGAGGAGGATGATGATCTCCATGGGGAGTGCCAGGCAAGGGATTCGTCCTCAGAAGATACCCTTGATGTTTCTAAGTAAAAACAGAAGCATGTCAATCACATCATTGCTGTAATGTAATGAAAATACAAGTTAATATTGAGTGCAAGTAAAAAAATACAAACCTTCTGTATACTCCTGGCTCCTTTTTCTCTCTATGTGTTTTATCAAAGGTGCTGTTCTTGTAAATAATAGTTCAACATGTAATGATTAATGAAGGGCTGAACACATATACAGGTGATAGCAAAAAGAAGAAGATAAAGAATCCAGTTAGACCTCACCTTCCAAAGTTTTCCATTTCTTTTTTGTGGACTTCCCCAAAGTTGTTGCAAGCCTGAGACTAGACCTTGACGAGACCAACAGCCTCATCCAGGCAGCCTTTATGGGGCTCCTACCTGCCCCCACAGAGTCACACCTACAGGATATACAATGTGTATTGTGAGCCGCCTAGACCACCTGGGGGCCGTCGGCAGGAGATGGGCCTCTTTTACCCTGAACGATCGTCTCCCTGGAATAAGGTGAAGTGATTGGGAGCTGGTGATTGGGGCGAGTGTCAAGGTGAAGTGATCGGGAGCTGGTGATTGGCGAGTGTCTGACAGCTGTCACACAGCTGTCAGTGAGGGACACACAGATCTGATCAATGTTCTACTCTCTCACTAGATGTGGCATGATGGATCAATACGATCATGTTCGATCCTCATCATTAACCTGGTTCACATCAGATTTATAAATTATACATTATGTAATTACAAAGAAAAGATGTCAACACTGAACTGATCCTTTGAAAGATTTTTATGTAACAAAAACATCAATTGAATTAGCTTGAGACATTGTCAACAGTAAAATTAAACTATGTACATTACAAATTTGTAACAAAATACTTCAAAATACACACAAAATATATACAAGCAAAATTACACAACTATATACAAGTGACACTATGCTGCACGTCAAGTTGGTGTGTCCTGCAATTAGAAAAAGATTAAAAGGAGTCACGTGCATTGTTGTGTATTGTCCTTCACCTGCGCGGGCTGCTGGTCTGTAGAGAATAAAACAGATCAGAGGTCAGACAGACGCTCCACACACACAAGCAAATGTAATCATCTAAAGACCTACATTTCAGGGTCCAGTCGACTCTTCTCTTTCAACCAGTCATCCACAGAGCGACCCTCCGATGTGGCACAGAAGAACTCTCCCCTGTAACGGCTGTGGCCATACTGTTTGGTCTTGGGCTGACCACAGCGGCCACAGCGGAAGTGTGTAAAGATCTTCCTCTCTTTAAGAGGGAGACCCCTTTCTCGCTGACGACGCAGCTCCTCCTCTCTAATCCTCCTCTGCCAGGCTGTGGAGCGAGGAACGGCGGCGGCGGCGGCAGCAGGAGCAGCAGCAGCAGCAGCAGCAGCAGCAGCAGCAGCAGCAGCAGCAGCAGCAGCAGCAGCAGCAGCAGCAGGTGCAGCAGCAGCAGCAGCAGCAGCAGCAGCAGCAGCAGCAGCAGCAGCAGCAGCAGCAGGAGCAGCAGCAGCAGCAGCAGCAGCAGCAGCAGCAGCAGCAGCAGCAGCAGGTGCAGCAGCAGCAGCAGGCGCAGCAGCAGGCGCAGCAGCAGCAGCAGGCGCAGCAGCAGGCGCAGCAGCAGCAGCAGGCGCAGCAGCAGGCGCAGCAGCAGGCGCAGCAGCAGGCGCAGCAGCAGGCGCAGCAGCGGTGATGGAGATGGCATGGTGGGTGATAGTGGTGATTGTGTCAGGAGAAGCAGTGATGGTGGTGGAGGCTGCAGAGGTCATGGCAGGAAAGACGATCAGGGCATACAGGGCCGGTGCCACAGGCCCACGGTGTGTGGTTGCCAGCCCTGAGGGGTCTTCAGGTTGAGGGTGCTGTTGTTGGCGCCCTTCCTCCTTTTTTAAGGCTTCTGCATCCTCCTGTTTTGCCTTCTTTCTTCTCCATACAGTCATCCGTGATGGACCACTGTGGCGGGTACAGGAAGCAGCGGTGGCGGCAGCAGCCGAGGCAGCCGAGGGAGCCGAGGGAGCCGAGGCAGCGGCGGTGGCGGCTGCCGAGGCAGCTGAGGCAGCTGAGGCAGCTGAGGTAGCGGCGGTGGCGGCTGCCGAGACAGCGGTTGTAGCAGCGGCGGCGACTGCTGCCACAGCTTTGGTGGCGGCAGTGGCCATGTCTGACACAGCCAGCAGCAGTTGACGCAGCGGTGGCGGCAGCGTCGGCGGCTGCGGCGGCTGCGGCGGCTGCGGCGGCTGCGGCGGCTGCGGCGGCTGCGGCCCCAGCACCCTTTGGTGAA